>NW_005842624.1:512611-512954 GCF_000455745.1 Alligator sinensis | reverse complement strand
CCGAGCAGCGCCGCCGGCCATTATTCGTTTTTTGGTGGGTCTTCGAATTTGAATCCTAATGCTTCAGCCAGATGACATTGGGCCCTCTCTCCCAAAGTTCGCAACTGAGTCTTTGTAAGTCCGAAGTGGGCAAGAAGAAAACCAAACATATTTCTTTCCTTCAGGGTTCTTTCCTTCAGGGTTCTTGGAGGTGACCACCATGGCTCTCGCCGAGGGGTAAACTCTTGACGTCTGGGTCTCAGTGTTTCGGCTGGGTATGCTGAAGATCGGTTTCTTATATCATCAGAAGTTTCTTCACCTTGCTTCATGAGCGCCTGCAGTCGTGGGAGATGGCCTAAGAGAT
>NW_005842624.1:499386-510894 GCF_000455745.1 Alligator sinensis | reverse complement strand
CAATTACTAGCCGCCACGTAGGAATAATTTAGAACTGGCCAATAGCGGAACACAAATTTGCATTCAAATGGCGGGAACTCTGGTGCACCGAGGTTTTTCTGTTGCAACAAAAACCTTTTGCTGTGCAAGAGGCTCTCATGTGGCGGGAAAATTCCATCATGCCGAGGCACCAAAATCACTGGGTTGTAACACTTTTATATAACAGTGCACATGTACTACCTACAAAAAATATACAAGGGTCACTACCATTTCCTCATTTCAACTAATAAAAAAGAGCATATGGAGAAAATAGGAGTTCCCCAATACTAAATAAATAATAGCAACATACATGTAATAAGTAGTCCACACTAGTTTTACAAGATTAAAATCTCCTATTTGATGGAAAGCTTCTAGGCAAAAGTAAAAACATTTTATTTGGGCCACTGATTTTAAAAGGCCGGCTTCCCAACCAGCTAATTCACACACAAGCAAATTATAAGCAAAGTGATAAGCAACAATTCACAATATAGATGCTCTTTTTCAGTTGCTTGGACCTCTGACAAACTTAACTTTGACTGAATTTTCACAGACCTGTTAACAGCCTGTTAAAATTTCAGTCAAGAATTCAGCCATTTCTGATCAGAAGAACATACAGAATTGCCATTTACTGGGTCAGACTATGGGTCCATCTTGCCCAGTATCCTGTGTTACACAGTGACAGTGACTGGATGCTGAAAAGGAGAGTGAACTGGGTATGACCATGGTGTTTTTCCATTGTTCCACTCTTCTGAGGACAGGAGAAAACTATTCTGGTCATTTTGAAAAACCAAAACACTGTTTGTCAAAGAACCACAGACCCTGTTGCTTTGGAACCACTAGTGAAGATAGTTAAGATGATACAGTTTGTAATGTTAAAGTTGTGTCAGTGCGGCACAAGGAGGGATTCTCTTTCAAGAAACCCTCATAATGCAATGTTTTTGTTCTCCCAGTGCCTGCAAGAGAATTTATGACAAGGGTAAGTCGGTTGAAATAGAACAGATAATAGTGGAAGCATATATTATGTATGACAAAGCTAATACATTTCTTTAGGTTTATCTGACCACGTGCTTTGAAATCTAGTGGAGATTCTGGATTCTTAATGAGCCCTAGTGACCCACAATATTTTTATTTAAAAAATGGGTAAAGCAAATGCAGTAACTCTTAAGGGTTACAGAATTTGTCACTGTTATCCAGGCTTATGATCTCCAAATGAACTACTGCAAAGTGTCATTTTGCTTCAATTGCTTATTTTAATTTTTATTTTTTTTAATGTAGTCAGTATGGATCCTACCATGAACAATCATATTCCTCACAAATGCAACAATCCATTCTGAACAGCAGAGTTCACTAGAGCCACGCATGTGCACTGCACCTTATATTCCTGTGCTGGGGCATAAAGGGCAACGTATCTCTTTCTCAAATCTCTCTGAATTTAAAAGACAATGCTACTGATAACTCCAAAAATATGAGAATGGAAGATGGGCCACAATCTCTGATCTCCACGTATTAGAGTATCAAAAATGTAGAGTTGTTGTACGTTAAGTACCTGTTCTTGTTCTGAATATATATCACTGTGACTTCCATTATAGTTAGTTGCCAGCAGCACCTTCCTTGAATCATGGGCACTAAGTGCCAGCTGCACTGGGCAACTAGAAATTAAAATACTACCTTACTAAATAAGGCATGTTTGATGTAATCCACTCAACTGCTCCATATTGCTACTTCAAAAATGTAATATTAGCGGATTTGTAAAGAAAAATAAGGTATAGCTTGTGTGTGGACTGAGGGTGCCATAACACCTGGCGAGAAGTTCATTAGTTTACTGATAGCAAATGGAAAAATACTGTCTGATTAACTAAGAGATCTTCTAACAAAAATGTCTAAATTTCTAGGGAGACAATTTGAAGTTCTATTCCTGTCAAGATAATACAAGATTGTAGGAACAGCTAAGGCATTCAGCTTTTTCTCTGGATGTCAAATGTGGCTCAAGGAAGCAGGACTGCTAAGGTAATCAATTTATTTAGGTGAAACACGGTCTTGTCCTTGTGACAGAATGTGTACGGAAGTTTAGCCATAAGGTCCGGGAGCTTGTTGATCTTTAATTATCAGAAAAAACATCTTAAGAAATAAGGTAACATATCCCACAATCTAGCAATAATTTGAAAAAATTCTATAATTTTCAACAGAACTTCATATAGGAGTTGAACCTCTAACATGCTGGTAACTATGCAGGAGGCCCTTGAGAAATTTCATAAAACCCAGATGTGAAGACTGAGTATGACTGGAACTACGCTGTACACTGTTTTTTGGAACAGTCCCTTATTAACAGTACTCAAGAAAGCAAGCTCTCAGGCACACATACAGGCAGACTCGGATACAGATAGGAGACTGAATGAATATTTTCAAGTTGCTCAGAACTCCTCGAGTCAGTGAGAAAGCTATTAAAATTACTGGATCTTTGTTCTGTCTAATATTGGAAATCATCCAGAGACTCAACATATAGGATAAACCTGAGGACTACCATATTAGAAAGAAGTCTGGTAAGGGTTGAACGCAACTTCATAAGGTTTACTACTTGATACTCTGCAGTGTTCACAGGGAGGTTGGACAAGCACCTTGTTGAGCTCATTTGAACCCAATTACCTCCTGTCCAGGGCAGAGGACCAGACTTGCTGACCTTACAGGTCCCTTCTGGTCCTTCTTTCTGATTCTTTGTTATCTCCTGCAGGGGGGCTATCATAGAACATTCTTGCTCATTATATATTCCACCACAGCTGTTCTGTCTGTGGCATTCTTCAGTATTGGCTGAATCTAGCACTACTATGCAAGCCAGATGAATGGCCCCGAGCTCCAGAACATTCGTATGTAATAGCAAATAGAACCAGTTCCTTTTCATCTGCAAATCATTTAGAAAGGCACATCAACCTGTCCCTGAAGAATCTCAAGAGAATCATTACTGAGGACAAAGTACAGAAGAGAACCCTTTTATACATTTCTCAGGTCCAGCCACCTAGTAAGTGCTGTAAGACTTGGGGAGGGACTATGGTCCTTTTTTCATGTAATATCTGAAAAAGAGATCACAGACCTCGGCCATAAGAGGACCATATATACATTCTGGCAAGCATCATTAGGTACAAGCAGGCCAACACCTAACCTGGCAGTTCAAGATACACATGTACCATCACTGGATTAAAATGTAGGCATCTTGTCAGACTGGAGAGACTGTCCTCTGAAGGTAAGCTCTTGCCAATCAAGAGGTTAATCAGAACTCCTTTGATTTCTATTATCCAGGAGAAAGTAAAATCATTTCTTGTTCACAAAAAGCCCTAGTGGAAGAGTACTCCTGCTGGGACTAGCTTCTGATCAGCCAGTTAATTGGGATTCAAGGTTTCAGTATTTAACTTACAGTTTAAGTGTGCTGCCACCCCTCAGGAATTTTGTCAACTCTTGGAGAAGCAAAAGACACTAACCTCTGTTAGTGATGTTTGGGTTCTATTGTAAATTTGAGTACAGGCACTCCTCACTTAACGACCGAGTTCCGTTCCTACAACTCGGTCGTTAAGCGAATTGGTCGATAAGCGAAGAGCCGCCCCTTACCGACCGCAGTCGGCCCCCAGGGAAACAGCCAGGGACGGGAAGGCGCTGGCCATGGCGGTGAGTCCTGGCCGCTGCCCTCTGGGTGGATGCTTCTCCCCCCTCGTGGGTTCGCGAAGCCGGCTGGAGGGTGCCGGGCTCAGCTCCACGTCCCCCTCAGCTTGACGCTGAGACGCCGCGCCGCCGACCAGCTCTACGACTCTACGGACAGCTGGTCGTAAGTCCGCACGGTCATTAAACAGGTAGGTCGTTAAGTGAGGAGTACCTGTATGCCACGCAGGCTGGATGGCTGGGTATATAGAAATACATATCTTGAGAATCAAAAGCTACAAAACAATCTTAAGCTAGAGAAGAGACTAACAGTAAAACCTGAATCTGATGTGGCATACATGTTTGAGTCTCTTCATACCTAAGACAGGACAGAACTCCTAGGAAAGGTGCTAGGAGTAAAATTTTCTAGAGAAGCCATGAGGGATGCTATTCAGCACCTATCTGTCAGACGTTAAGACAGAATACACTAGGAAGAATGCACCTCAACAGGTTCTGAAGGACTTACTCTAGGTTAGTCTGTTCTGGCCTTTCACAAATTCACAGAAGTTTAGGGCTCGAAGGGACCTTGGGAAATCACTGGGTCCAGCCCCCTTGCTCTGGGCAGGAAAGACTGCTGGGGTAAAATAACCCCAGCAAGGTGTGCATCCAGTCTTCTTTTGAAGATCTCCAGGGTAGGTGCCTGCACCACCCCCACTAGGAGTCTATTCCAGAGTCCGGTCACATGAACCATGAAGCTTTCCCTCATATCCAGTCTAAAACTTTCTTCTAGGAGTTTATGACTGTTGCTCCTGGTTTTCCCCTTAGGCACTTTGGTGAATAGTTTTTTGCCTAGCCCCTGATGCTCACCCCTGGTATATTTTTAAGCTGCCACCAAATTCCCCAAAAGTCTTCTCTTTTCAGTCTTTCCCTGTATGGCTTGCTCTTCAGGCCTCTGCTCATACAAGTGGCTCTCCTCTGAACTCTCTCAAGCTTCTCCACATCCTTCTTGAAGCGTGGTGCCCAGAACTGGACGCAGTACTACAGCTGCAGCCTCACCAATGCTGAATAGAGCAGGAGTAACTTCCTTAGTTTTGCTTGAGATGCATCTGATTCTGAATCCTTTGCAACAGAAAAACTGCTCTATTATTTTTCCATAGCCAAAAATGAGTTTAAGCTAAGAGACGGCATTTTCTGAGAAGTTCCTTGAACCTACAAATAAAAGGCATACCCTGTGTTCCTTGAAACACGTATAAAGGCATAACAGGATACAATTGCTGGATACAGAAACAATTAATGTCTTTAAAAAACAAACAAACAGCTGAAAATCTGTTCCAGTGGTTAAAGGACATACTAAATTTTCCATCACTTGGCAATTTTAAACATTAGATACCTTTAAATTTTAGAGGTCTGCTGTTAAGTTTTTGTTGAAGCAAATTATAGGACTACTTGTGGGAGCTTCCAAGATAAATGAAATGGGGTGTGTAATATGGGAGGTTATGCTATTAACGAGGGTTCATTCAGACCATAAGATAAAGGGATTCCTCGTCTGCCACAGCCCTTTTCAGATAGCCTTCAGAAACTGTATTTTAAAACGTATTGACACTCTTGGCCATGTCTAGGGTTTCATACCTGGCAAAGTGACTGTACCATCTTGTTCCAAGGTTTCAGGGTTTATTCTTATGGCTGTCATGTTGTGATTGTTCACATCTCTATATAACAAATAACCCTGGTAAATAAAAAATACAAAAGCAAATTAGAATTTCACAAATGCTTTAAAAGGTGATTATCAAATTGAAAATCTTATACAATTTTAAGCTATGTATATTATCTAAATTAAATTTATTAATTCAGAGTTGTTTCATCTTTAGGTTCACATCTTGTTTTCATTAAATTCCAACACAGACCGGGACGTCTGGCATTTCAAGACATTCTACTTCTTATGCACGAACTATCATGTCCTACACTCTACAAGCCACATGGACTCTCTTGTATTATCCTTTAAAGGAGAAGATGTAATTACAACTGCAATTTTTCAAATATGCGTATTAGGTGACATAAGCATTAATGAAGGTATTAGAAGGTTAATGGAATTTTTAAGTGTGTTTACAGTTTTTATTCAAAGTTCCACAACTCTTGACACCCAGTAGGTACCAATTACATTTAAGAAGAAAGCAAGATGCCAGTGTTTTGCTACTTCTGTCCCCAAACTGTTCAGTGAAGATATCCCCCACTAAAATACAGAGTGGGAAGGTAAGACCAACCAACCAAAGTTAATAGCAACAGACTGCTATAAGGTTCTTCTTCTCCTACCCTCTTGAAAGACTTGTGACGGATTCACAAATCCTTCACAAGGTATACAGATTTCACATTTTACACCTTACAAGAGCAGCATCTGCCATTTCTCACTTGACCATTTTGAGAAACCCTGTAGATGGGAGCAGTCCAAATCTAAAGCACTCTACAGGTATACTCAGCAACCTTACTGATACTTATACATATGTCTCTCCATGCTAGATTACAACATAGTTTCATAGTTGGTAGGGTAGGAAGCGACCTGAACAGATCATCAAGTCCGACCCCCTGCCATGGCAAGAAATAGTACTGGGATCAAATGACTCCAGCCAGGTGTTCATCCAACCTCCTCTTAAAGACCCCCAGGGTAGGAGCCAGCACCACTTCTCCTGGAAGTTGGTTCCAGATCCTAGCCGCCCTGACAGTGAAGTAGCACTTCCTGCTATCTAGCCTGAATCTACCCTCTGCCAGCTTGTGACCGTTATTTCTTGTCACTCCTGGTAGTGCTCAGGAGAACAGGGACTCCCCCAATGACTGCTGGTCCCCCCGACTAGTTTGTAAATGGCCACTAGATCCCCCCTCAGCCTTCTTTTGTGGAGGCTGAACAGGTTCAGGTCCCTTCACCTCTCCTCGTAGGGCCTGCCCTGCTGACTCCTGATCATGCGGGTGGCCCTCCTCTGGACCCTCTCCATGTTGTCCACATCCCTCTTGAAGTGCGGCGCCCAGAACTGGATGCAGTACTCCAACTGCAGCCTGACCAGTGTCGCATAGAGGGGGAGGATCACCTCCTTGGACCTGCTTGAGATGCATTTGTGGATGCATGATAAGATACGGTTGGCCTTCCTGACCACTTCCCCACACTGTCGGCCCATGTTCATTTGGCATCAGTAATGACCCCAAGATCCTTTTCTGCCTCTGCACTGACGAGAAGGGAATTCCCCAGCCTGTAGGTATGCTGCTGGTTCTCCCCCCGCAGGTGCAGTACCCATCCTGTTCTCATCCTGTGAAACCCATCCTGTTCTCATCTGCCCACCCCTGTAACCTATCTAGGTCCAATTGGAGCCTATTCCTCCATTCTAGCATGCCTGCGTCTCCCCACATCTTAGTATCATCTGCGAATTTGAACAGGGTACTTTTTACACCCCCCGTCCAAGTCGCTGATGAAGATGTTGAACAGTGCAGGCCCGAGGACCAAGCCCTGCAGAACCCCACTGCCCACATCCCTTCAAGTCGAAAAATATCTTGTCCACCACCACTCTCTGGGTGCGGCCCTCCAGCCAACCGGCGACCCATTTGACTGTGTAGGTGTTGACGCCACAGTCCCCTAGTTTTTCAATGAGAATGGGGTGAGAGACAGTGTCGAAGGCCTTCCTAAAGTCCAGAAAGACTATGCCCGCCACGACACCTGCGTCCAAGGATTTTGTGACCTGGTCATAGAAGGCCACCAGGTTGGTTTGACAGGACCTGCCTCTAATGAACACATGTTGGTTGCCCCTAAGCATAAATCTCCCCTGCAGGCCCCTCACAGACACGCGCCAGGATAACTCTCTCAAAAAGCTTACCCAGGACCAAGGTAAGACTGACTGGCCTATAGTTTCCTGGGTCCTCCTTCCTCCCTTTTTTTGAAAACGGGGACCACATTATTCAACTATCCGGCTAGATAGTATTTAGGCATCTGTTAAATGAAGGCAAGCCTATATGGAAAAACTGTGAGTATATAAACTTAAAAATGAAACGATGTTGACAATTGTTCCTTTACAATACACAGAAAAAAGCTTATAGAAGACAGACATCTGCACAATCATTTTGTGCTTATACATACCTCGGTAATATATTAACAAAAGCAGATTGTGCAAGCGTGATGAATGTATTACTTGGGTACTTTGAACTGTATTGAAGTTCACAGGTTTAAGACTGAGGAAATCCTCAGCTTCAGAAAAGAAAAAGGAGAAAATTCCATGCCCATCATGATCCCTTTAAAATTATTTTATTATTAGCCATTTTAAAAGTATACACAGCACTATACCATTTTGTAACCATAAAAGCATGTTTTAATGCTTTTTTCACTTAATAAAGTATGCATTTCTATGTGAAGTTGTTAAGCATGAATAAACCATTTTAAAATAAAAGCATCAGTTACATTTTAGAAAAATATTATAATATATTCTAGCTAAGCAAACTAGTTTTGTTCCTTTCTGTCTGCCAACAGAAGAATTCCTCCAACTATTACAACAATTTCTGAAATGGTGCTGGAAATGAGATTTACTGTAAAACTAAAAGTAAATGTAATAATACTGGAATAAGTCTGTCCTGAAGTGTGTTGTTTAAACAAATATTACTTTGTTTTACTTTGTTTTAGGTATTTGCCTACCTGAGCATACCCTAACCAAGATTTTTTCTCTTTTCTGTTTTTGATGCGAGATGTAGAATTGTATATATGACCCTGCAAGGTAACAAGAAAGTTAGTTTGACAACTGTCAAAACGTCATTTTTATATAGTTAATTACTTATTATCTAGATACAATGTTTTTCACCCTGATGAGAAGTGAGAAACTAACAGAAAAAATGAAAAACTGGTCAATAGACATTGTGAACCTTTTATAATCAATACGTTTTTAAAAATTGTTTACCAGTACTACTAAGTTACAAGAGAATCCAAAAGCCAAGGTCTGATAAAAATGTAACTGAAATTTTAATTTTAATTGCTACCATGAGATTTCAAAAGTCACATTACCCTCACTGTCCCACTATATCCAGAGCCAATTTTGTAAAGTCCATCTTTGCATAAAAGATACAGAAAGAAACCATCACTCTGCAGCAGGCATTGGTCATCTTCATCAACACATATTTCTTTCAGTGGCCATTTGTGCATCAGGGCTGCTTTCTTTATCCCATTACCAAACCAGTCCTGGATTTGGATTTTGCCCACCAGAACTGCTTGTACACTCCTCTGAAGAGAGTTTAAAATGGTTGGCACCTAAATGGTAAAGGAACTGTGATGAAATTATGTAAAACATTACAACCTGAGAAACATATAGAGGTTACAAAAGTAAAAATTAAAGTTTTAAAATTAGTCTTGCTGAAAAAACCTGTTTGTTTACCAAGAAATGTAACTCTTACTTTAGGTTCCAACTTGTAACAAACTAATGATAATGGAGCAAAGATACCTGAATTGCTTCCTACTAACCCTGACTGACTCACTTTAATATTCATAGCTGTCCACAATGGATGTTTTCTCTTCTAATTAAAAAATAATATGAACCAAAGAATGAAGCCAGTATATTTAAATTACTATACCAAAATGTTTTCAGAATTCATGCATGATATAAACAAAATTCCAGATACGATACCTGAATAGTTTGACAAGCATGGCTGCCATTATTGGTCAGGATAGCAGAGATTGCCTGCAGTGTTCTTCCCGTCTCTCCCCATGCAGCTACCAAACTGAAGAGGCAAGCGCAGGAAAGTGCTGTCAAGGACTGCCCTGTACTGTCATTCATTCCAGTACTACGGACAGTTATTTCCAAAAGAAGCTGGAAGAGAGACTCTGTGGATAAAATGAATTAGAGACATGTCACCAGATGATATTAAACACCTTTCCAACCACTAAAGAAACTAAAACATATACTTTCCAAAAATACATCATAATATTAATCTCTACAAATTCTGAATTGGTTATCTTTATTCCACATCTTCCAGTTTTCTCACCAGCTGCACAATAACAAAAGGAAAGTAAAGAGAATATGTCCAGAAAAATCTCGGAACCATTAATCCAAGAAGAACAGACCACAGAGACCAGAGCAAGAGCAGTCCGTTGGACTGAGACCAAACAAGTGTATTTTGTTAACATCATTTCTATTCTAGTCTCAAAATACTATATAAAGAAAATGTAAATATTTGAACCTAGTCAAAATAAGCTAGAAATGCTTCATGATTATGTCCTAGAAAGAAAATTATGACATTGTAGATCTTCTCCTCTTTAAAAATACCAATTGGTTATTTCAACAAATCTCCTTGACAACAATGTTGTCACCCCTTTCTCAGAAAAAAAAAAACAAACCACACTACTTAAATACAAGCATGAATACCAAAAAAGTGATCAATATTTTGATTTGCCAATACATCCAGACACAGAACTGGGAAAATGGGATTTTCACGGTATTGGAACCAGCAGGAAAGGCTCCTAATAGAGTACAAAAGTAGTCCGATTTCTGTAAGATTTCAAGTACCACAGCATGGAGCATACTTATATAAAAGCCAGTATGTCAGGATTTGCTCATCTTCTTTGCAGTGTCTTGATATTCTGAATGTACATGAACACACAGCCACAACCCAATTTCTAGATTTTTCGATCTCTGCAATAGATAATGCCCTCAAATTATGGCACAGGGATTTTTTCAAGAGGTTATAGCTTATATTTATAAGCTTCTTTGGTGCAATATATTTTCCCTCTACTAACTGAAATTTTATTTGTTTAAATCCTCTTAATAGATAAATTCAAATCTGATCTCCTGGCTAACTAGACATTCTCTCAGCTGTAGAGCATTTGCAGGGAATGTTGGGACAACTAATCTCCTGTGGTCTTGGGAGACCATAAGCATAAACGATGGTTTAAGTGAGGGGTGTCAAAGATACGGCCTATGGACTGCAACATCCATTCTGCTTGGTTATTGAAAGTTTCCGGGGGGGAGGGTAAAGCCTGCTGCAGAATTCAGGATCCTTAGGCCCCGTCAGACAGGGACATAAAAGTGTCAGGAGGATGACCATGCATTTCGCTGACCAGGGATCCTGGTATATTCTCTGTTAAAAACCCCAAATTCTCCAATTAAACCCTACCAAATCCAGGTTTTTCCACACTTAAAATGAAATGTCACTAATATATATATATATATATATATCTATAGATCTATAGATATCTATAGATCTATCTATATAGATCTATAGATATCTATATATCTATATCTATATAGATATATCTCTATATCTATAGGTATCAGTTTATCACAATGTTTTATTGGTATATTTACCATTTTAAAGCAATTTGGAAGCCTACCAGTGCCTCAAAAATTATAATAAAATTAATTTTATACCTATATACTTCGGTATTTTGGGAGAGGTTTGCCAATTTTGGGTTTTTTTGTTGGCTGTCCCCCCTGCTGATTTCTGGGACTGAGCAGTCCGGATATGCTGGTGCCCCTCACTCCCAAGTCACAGCTCCCCAGCCCTGCCAGTACCCCTCACTCCAGACCCACAGCCCACCCCAGGCCTGCTGGTGCCCCTTACTATAAACTTGCAGCCCCTGACTTCACTAGTCTCCCATCCCTGCCAGTGCCCCTCACTCCCAACCTGCTGCCCCCTCCCCCCAGCCGGGGCAGGAAGAGTATGTGGGGTAGGAGGGTGCCCACCCATAGGCAATACATCAGGGAAGCATGGAGGGGCATAACCCCCCACCCCAGATATGTGCGCCAACAGCAGGACATGGGGCTGCAGCCTAGCTGGACTGGCATGGGCAAGAGCCACCTCCAAAGCCCAGCAGACTGGCCCTGGTAAGGGCGGGTGAAGCAGGGTGGCGAG
>NW_005842624.1:492607-499376 GCF_000455745.1 Alligator sinensis | reverse complement strand
GCCTTCACCTCCTCCTGCTGCCAGCTGCTCATGCACCAGACCACAGACCAAAGCTCTACCACTTTGCTTTGGCCTCGCCACTGCTCCCCTTAGGCCGCCTGCACTGCCCCCCACCCCATTTCCCTTCCAGAATAGAGCCGCAGCCCTGAGCACGAGCGGCTGATGGCAGGAGGAAGTAAGGGTGCTCTCCCCCCAGTCCACGACTCCTCATGCTGCTGGCAGTGTGGCTGGTGGAGGGGTCCAGGTGGCAGTGACAGCAGAAATGAGTCTTGTCACTCTGTTCCACCCTCCTGTATTGGGTCCCACCCACTGGGCCACTGAAGCAGTTCCTGCCTACACCAAACTGGCCAAGCTGCCCCTCTGGACGCACAAATATAGAGGAGGCATGCGCCCCCTTAAAATGTTGGCTATGCCCCCCTGACCCCCCACCTATGTCCCCTCTGCCTTCTCATGCCTCGCCTATGATCCCCTTTGCCACAACAGAAGATGTATCCTAAATCCAGTGTAGAATCACAATTCAAACTCCACAACCTGACAAAGGATCAAAAGATGGTTTTAACAAGATGACTCGTTTCATTTTCTTTTAAAACATAATATAAAGACGACCAACAGAAGCCTCAAACTGACAATAAAGGGGCTGCACACCACATGGTGTTTCCTTGCAATCCAACTGTACCACAACTCTGAATTTGGAGGCAAGAATTTACACACTAGTCCTTCAGGTTTTGATGATGCCTTAAATTCCCAGTTGCTGGGCAGATGCCCAAGACATCCATATCAAAATTATATTTTTTATAATCTATTTCCATCATATACCTTTATGTACATTTTTTCAAGAAAGCAAATTTCTTTGCCAATAACAACCTGCTACCTGATTTGCGCTTGTAATATCATTCGACAATTGTAAGATTAAGTAATAAATTTACCAAGGGAGATTACTTAGGTCAGGACTGTTCAACTGGCAGGTTAAAAACTGTGGCTCCCAGGCTCCTACCTGGGCCCTGCTCCCCATCATTGCTCCAGATGGAGAAGCAGCTGTGGTCTCCAAACTTCATCTCCCTCTGGCTTACCCCTCCCTGTCCCAAAGGGCAGGACAGTGCAGGGCAAGACAGCCAGCAGTGCTGGGAGAGGGGGAAAAAAGGACAGAGGGGGGATACCCAGTGCTAGGGCAGCCCCCCACTAATGTAACCTACAGCTGCTTAAGAAGTTAGATAGCCCTGACATGACAAGAAATGGAGTTTTTTTTCTGCATTATGTACAGAAATCAATTGTTCATGATGAAAGTTTTGATAATAGACAAAGTAAGACACAAAAAGGATTGATATTACCCAGAATTGTATTTCTGAATGAACAACAGTATTGCTCAAGGAAGGACAACAACAAAAGTAAGAATCCCTGAATATTATTCAACTTTTATATTATTGGGAAATATCTAAATGATAAAGAAAACACAGTGGTGGTGTGGGACAACAATTTGCTATAGTACTGCATGATTTTAACACCAGTCTTTTACACAATTATTAAAACTCCAAAGTGACTAGACTATCTGATTTCTACTTCAACACATACCAACAATCAATAAACCCATTGTTATACAAACCCAAATTGCTGTTCCTCTACACTAAAACAGCTTCTATTCTACTAAGATAAGCGTGATGCATTTTTAGGTAAGTTGAAGTCCCAAAACAAACAGATGTCCTCTTTTTAATGGTTCCTAAACATCATCCATTTATGAATAAATTTAAAATCAAGAAAAATATGAAATATTACCTAGAACTTCAGGAGGCTCTGACTGGAGGCCTTCTGGCTGCTGGCCTTGGAGCACATTAAGTAGGGCTTGTAGGCTCCTGAGACACAGTGACGGATGAGAAAATCTCGTCTCCTTGATCAGCTCAAAAACTTCACATAGTCCAACTTCAATTATCTTTAAAACAAAACCAAAACATTTTAACAGAAGACCTGTTATTGGGACTTACACATGTTCATCTATAAGCAGTCACACAACAGTATTAATTTCTCTTTAACTTGGCATGAGATAATCTGAAGATCATGGCAGTCTGGACAGAAATAATAAAAAGCACATTACTACTCAGCTGTAATTACTGTAGAAGATAAAAAGCTAGAGACATTACTCTAATATGTCTAAATAATGACATATTTAATATTTAAACACCCCTGAAAAAATAAGATGATTTTTTTCCAAGAACTTGTGAACAAGTAAGAAAGGTTAGGCTAGGTAACAGTGATAAGTTTCTGGATTCAATTTCCTTTCCCTGTCATCTTATATGAGGGGTGGCCAACCTGCTAACTACATGGCATGGACAGCTGCTATGTGACAAACCCCAGATGCTCAGTAAAGTGAAGTGCCAGAATGGAGGCAAGGAGTGGAGCAAAGCAGGGCCAGGACACTGCTGAAGGTGTTAGCTGTCACTGCAGAACCAGGTGCTCTTCCCCAGCCCTAAAGCTGATCCCTGTTTGCCATATAAAACTAAAGCAGTTGCAGAGATAGAAAAGGATTAGCCTGGCTCTTGACAGAGACACCTCCTGTTGCAGCAGTATCTTGTCCCTGCTCTGGCCCATGTGATCACAGCTGGATGCTCAAGCCCCACTGCCTACATTCTGGCACACAAGGACATCACCTGGGGGGGGCGGGGGGGTGAGTGTAGGTGTGTGGTTGGGACAGGGATGGACTTAGTGCTGGCCAACCTTTTTGACAGACATACCTCATCTCAGTATCAATCCAATGCTTATTCTGATTACCAATAAGGGCCAGGAAAAATCTCTCCTCCCCTCCTCTTCCCCCTCAACCCAAAGATAGTATTTGGCTTCAGGGAGGGAGAGAGCTTGCCTTCCTTTGAAGCAGTAAGCATTAGCACTGATACAGATAGGAGATTTACTCTGGTGTGCTTCTGTTGCTACTGATACTAAGAAACCTGTCAGCTGCGCGATCAGTGGGTTATGCTCATGCAGATTTGGCGCTAGGCAGGAATCTTCCTCCTGGCCAGATTGGCAAGGACTGCAGGATTATATTTGTCATCCTCTGTAAATTAGGCTGTGGTCTGCTTTCTAGATAAAATATGGTCAGACGATGCAAACTAATTCTTTGGCATTGTAGTGGTTCCTCTTTTCCTGTGACATGCTGTAATGGCAGTGGTTTTCAACCGTTTTTGTACCAAGACCCATTTATAAACACCAATGGCCAGTCCTTGCCCAGTGTTGATCCATTTTTTAAGTTTGTTCATGACCCTTTTATATATTCTTGAGACCCACTTTTGGGCCACGACCCAGAGGTTAAGAAATGATGCTGTAGGGTTTCTCATTTGTTTTTGTTATTTGACACTACATGGCTGTGGAGTACAAAAGGAACTTCAGCATATAATTGAGGCCCTTTTGGATTGCTTTACAAATACAAGGAATCAGACAATCTGATCTGACATGCCCCTCATATGTACACCAATACATTGGTCCCGTATTGGACTGGCACCATTATATGGAAAATTGACATCATCAGAAATTGGTGCACCTCTACCAGCAGGTCTTTAAGAATCTCCAATTGTGTCTCTATGAAAAGGTCTATGCTCTGTACGCAAATTAAGGCAACACTGAGGAACTCAAGGAAGGGGTTTAAAACTTCCATCCATGTGGCCTGTGCTGAATCCACTGGCTACCCCACCCACTAACACCAAGACTTATTCAATGAGTGACACTGTGATCCAAGCTCTCCTCCACTGGAAGAGAAGGGTTCATTCTACTTGGCAAGGTAACGTCACATCTCAGCAGAAAAAGAAAATATATCAGCTCCTCAAAGCCAAAACTGAAAAGGAAGATTCAGGAAATCCAAAATGACTGGTGACATAGTAAATCCAAAGAGATCCAGCTCTATGCTGACAAAAATGACACGCATAGCTTTTTACAGGCAACAAAACCATCTACGGCCCAACATCCTACAGTCCTACTTCCCTGCCATCATAGGATGGCAGGGCATTCTTCAAAGACTATGAATCTATCCAAGCTAAATGATAAGCACGGATCCTGGTTCTCTCAGTTTTAAAAAAAATCCCCAATTTTTGTTTAAAAAATGTAACCCCAAATCCACGACCGACCGACCGACATTTGGGGTTACTTTTTTGGGTTTGTTTTTTTTGTTTTTTTTTTAAATGAGAGAAAACCAGGGTCCCCAATTATAAGAATACTTTGAGGCACTCCTGAACTGTGAGTCAACTGTGATGGTACCACCTCAACACCCTCAAAAGGGATCCTTCACCAACCATCCTATCTTTGAAGACTAGTGTGGAACAACAAAGAGGTCCCTGGGGACTTGAAGAGTGTCAACATCCTAATCACGTTCAAGAAAGGAAACAAGCCTGCATGTAGGAATTATAGAGGTATCACCCTCCTTTCCACGAGGGGGAAAATCCTTGCCCACATCCTCTAGAACCATCTTCTACCTCTTGCTGAGGCAGTCCTGGTAGAATCTCAGTATGGTTTCAGATGATCCCTTGGGGCAAATGACACAATCTTTGTTGCTCATCAGGTTCAACAAAAGCATTGGGAACAACACCAGGATCTGTATGTGGCCTTCACTGACCTTACTAGGCCATTGGTTCCATCAATTGCAAAGCCTTGTGGAAAATACTGGTCAGATTTGAATGTCCTGAAAAGTACATCAAGGTCTTGAGGCTTCTACCTAACCAGATGACTGCCAACATTCTGTGTAGTGGATCAGAGACACATCTATTTGTCATCTGAACTGGGGTCAAGCAAGGATGCATCATCACCTCAACTCTGTTCTCCATTTCTGGCAGTCATCCTGGTTCTCATTAAGGACCGCCTTCCTTGGGGAATAGACACTGAATACCAAATGGATGGAGGGATCTTCAATCTGCAACATTTTTGATCAAAGACCGAAGTACTCAAAACAACCATCCTTGACCTTGGATATACTGAGGAAAACCTCCAAACAGCACCTGATCTCTTTGAAGAAACCTACCCAACTTTGGGCTTCTCTCTCTACATCAAGAAGACTAAAATTACCCTTATCAGCCTACCCTGGGCCATGACTGTGACCTCCCTCCCCAAATTACCATTAAGGGAAAGACCCCAGAGATAGTCAAGTTCTTCCCCTACCTCAATAGCCACCTCACTCAGAGAGAGAGAACATTGATGAGGAGATCCAGCAAAGGATCTGGTGCACAAGTACCTCCCTTGGGAAACTACTTCAGCACATCTTTATTCATCGCGATTTCCAGAAAGACACCAAGAGCCAGGTCTACAATGCAGTTGTCATCACCATCTTCCTCCATGACTGTGAAATGTAACCAGATGAGTGCCAACCACTGTCCTCTCAAGAACCTGGAGAGGTATCACTAACAATGCCTTTGGCAAATCCTCCACATCAAACGGGAAGATTGCCACACAAGTACCAACATCCTTGTTGAAGCCAATGTTACCAGCATGGAGTCAATGATTCTCAAGCATCAACTTCACTGGACTGGACACTGCGTGCAGATAACCGACTCCCAAAACAAGTGCTCTACTCCCAGTTTAGTAATGGCCTGAGATTTTGCAATGGCCAGAGGAAACACTACAAGGATACATTGAAGGCATACCTCAAGAAAATGGATGCTGACATCAAGAACTGACCCTAATGATGCCATAGCCTCAACCAGGCAGAACCCCTTTTTGAGATAAAGCATCTTGCCCTCAAAGCAGAGGAGAGAGACCAGATGAAAGAAAAAGGAAAGGAATCCTGGACTGCAGCCTACTCTCCCGACTGAAAAGACTTGCAGCTTCTGTGGAGGGATCTGCGGTTCAAGCATTAGGCTTTTATGTCACCTTCAAAACCCATCTATAAAGCGGTGGTAGAGATGACCCTTGAATCAAGGGATTGTTGATGATGTGTACACACATTTCAGAAAATATATAACATATTGCATTCCCCTGACAGAGAAAGTCATACCAGTGATGAGATGTACTGTTAAAACGATGACACCAAATACATCTTTCTTTAACCAAAGGACTAGTCTTCTATATCAGTGACACAACCTTTTTAGCCTCAAGGCACTCTTCCATAACTTTTCTGATTTTTGCAGCACCCTAGGTGAAAATCATTGACATGGATTTCAATTCAGAAAAGATATGAAGCGGGGACTTCGGGCTAACAAAGTTGACTATCACCAATGTAGTTGGTGCCACTGAAGAGTGGGCAAGGACACACTAGCGTGCCGTGGCACACCTTTTGGGAATTGCTGTATTAGGGTATCCAATTGAAGTATCACCAAGGATCCTGGCTCTCCCAGATTTTTTTAAAAATCCCTAATTTTGGTTTAAAAAAAAGTAACCCCAAATCCACATTTTTCCATGATTAAAATGAAACATTACTCTGTGTGTGTGGGCGGCAGGGGAGGAGGGGGGAATTGGAGTTTTGTTTTTTTAAACTGAAAATTAGGGATTTATTTTAGATCAGAGAAAACCAGAATCCCTGGATATCACTAACTATAACATGTCCACAGTATGCTAGGAAATAAGTAAATACTAATAAGCTTTCCCCCATACAAAGTCCAGCAAATTAAAGTAACACTGGTAGAGACAGATTAATATTCACAACTGTCTGCACAAGACAGTGAGAGATTTGAAAAATTCTTTAGTGCTTAGACTGTAGGATAGGACTCCCTGCATTTAGATTAAACCATTTTGATCAGCGCTCAGGACCATGATTAAATCTGCTAGTTTTCTACTTGATTGATGTAGAAATCAGATACTGCTCTAA
>NW_005842624.1:490585-492576 GCF_000455745.1 Alligator sinensis | reverse complement strand
GGGAAAGAGCACCCCCTTGTCTGTCAAACAAAGAAGGGGACAGGGCTGGGTCTGTTGCAATGGTCCATAAGCTCACTCATTCAACTAACTGACCTGGCCACTACTGAAGTAGTTTCCAAAGAAAAAGGAAACAAGCGAGCTCATAAGATTATAGGGAGCCTTTAGAGGTCATGTTAGAACTAAACTGACATCCCATAATAGATCCAGATATTCCACTAGCAAATACCTCCCGACAAGGCCTTTCACATATTTCACTGGTTTTGTGTGCAAAAACTTTAACCACACAGTATACTCATCTAGCTGAAAGCACCCTTACAGAAAATGGAAAGAAATCTGAAACTCAGGTAAATGTTTCTTACTATGCTGAACTGATGCTAAGAAAAAAGATCCAGCTTTGCTATGTATCCACTTCACAAATTTAATCCACTTGATAGTACCTTCTAGTTGATGGCCTTTTTAATATCTGTTGCTCCTCGAAGAGCAAGATTTTTTTTTTAACATTTGTTCAGACTCATTAGTTGCATACAATTAGAACCAGTGATATTTTGTTGTTGTGTTGTCTGTGACAATATGCCTGCAACTACCTGTGCTACATTTCTATAAATAGGAAATACTCCCCATGACAAATAATTTAGAGTACAGGCAGTCCTCAGACTCATGACACAATTGGTTCCTGAAAACCACGTCATAAGTCAAAACGTGGTAACTTGGAACCAATTTTCCTATAGGAACAATGTTACAAATGGGGGAGTGGTTCCTTTAGGACACTGGATACAGCTGTGTCCAGCTGGTAAGTCTGTTGTGGTGGAAGAGGAGGGGGCAGATCAATGCCCCGGCAGCAAAGGAGGGATTGGGGCTACAGCAAGCACTGTCCTGCCAGGGGGAGGGAAAAGGGGCACAGGACAAAGGCGCGGCTCGTCCAGGGACTCAGGGATAGAGGAGGAAGGGCGACTCCCGCCACTGGTCCAGAAGGGCATGTGCCCCTGGATCTGCATGGAGCGGGCAGGCGCAGCAGAGGGGTCTATGCCCTGGTGCCGCTCACCCAGCTTGGGGGGGGCCCTCAGGACAAAGGCGCCGCTTGCTTCAGGTGGGCACAGCAGTGCTGGGAATGGGAGCTATGCCCTCCCACTGCTGAGCACTGCTCATCTGGAGGCAGCGTAGCAGCTCCTTTCCGTGCCCACCCCAGCTAGGTCAGTGGTGGCAGGGCACAGTGCCCACTCCCAGCGCCGCCATTGGCACAGCCAGGGCAGGGCCGCTGCACTGCCTGTCAGAACCTTGAAACAGGTTACCCATTTACCAAGTTCCTAAGTGCCGTTCGTCGGAACTCAAAACGTCACAAGTCAAAGACTGCCTGTACTTATATCCAGTTCTTTTCTAGACAGCTTCAGTGACCTCAACCTATTACGCTGGAAGTCTTGGCAGTCTATCCCTTCTTACAGGCATCTGATATGACTGATAACAACTGAGCTAGAACAGGAGGGGCCAGCTGACACATGCGGCTGGGGCTGGTACTGTGCATGGCATGTGATTCCTGGGAATTCAATAAAGGGAAGCATGTCTGAATGAAGGCAGAGCAGAACACTGCTGCAAGAGGAAGTATCAGAGGAAGTCACTACCAAAAGGCCAAGTTAACCCTTGCCAGGCCCCACAATAGCTGCATTTTTATATGGTGTGAGCAAAGATCCAAAGCCCTGAATTTGGTGATGACTGTAGGATCCTGGCTCACTATATTAAAAAACTGCAACAATTGCTGGGCCATGAAAAGGATAACCAGGCTCTTGGTGGTGACACCTTCTCCTGCAGCAGCACCCCTCCTCCACCTCAAACCACCAGAACTAGATGCCCAAACTCCCTGCCTACAATCCCCAGGGCCCAACCCCTATCAGGTATGCTTCTAGGGGACTGGGATCAGAATGTCATCTGGAGAAGATATTATAACTTTCCATGGGTAAAATGTAATTAAAGAAGGGCCATCTAAAGTCTTCCCCCCC
>NW_005842624.1:458894-490442 GCF_000455745.1 Alligator sinensis | reverse complement strand
CCTTCACTCCCTGCCAATTTTCCCTCCTCACTGGTGCCAGGCCTTCCCCTACCACCCCAGGCTGTACTGCCAGGTGCCTCCACTCTAGGTTCCTCACCACTCCATACATCCACACCGAGTCCTTTGCCACCCTGGGTCCCATACTACTCCTTGCCTACACGCTGCCCTGTGCCTCACCAAGTGGATTCCTGCTACCTCTTTCTAACTGCAGATACTGTATTTTTACTTGATATGCAATTTTAAAATGAACATTTGTTTTCCCCATCTTGTCTTGCAATCAAGTAAATACGAAAGTTTCTATTGTTTTCTACACAAAGAATTCCTTTCATAGGAAAGGATTTTAACACTCAAGAAAGCAGGACATTTCTGTTAAAGAAGAAAATTTTACCTAAAGAGTGTTTGTTGGCCTAGTGATCTTGATCACTAGATAAATACAGGTTCAGAAAGAACTCTGTAGCATTATCTAGCTGTGAAAATAAGTACAGACAGCTTGCTGAGAAACTCTAGCAGAAATGGTTCTATCTTTGACATGGTAGACTAATAATGTAAACTTCTTTTTGAATTTTTTCGTGTCTCTTGGTTCTGTGATAACCAACCTTTTTGGCAGGCATGTCCTAAGCTCACTGTCATTGTCCATCCCCCCCACCATTCTCACCACAGAAAAAATTGTTGAAGCTACTTGGAGTAACAGATTGAACCCCCCCCGCCTCTCACCAACCCCCCTCCCCCCAAAAAACCTTTTAGATCAAGAGGTGCAAAACAACCTTGGGTAGAAAGGGGAAGTATTATGTCAATGCATAAAAAGAATTTCTTGATGAGCTAACTAGTTGAGTGTCTTTAGATGTGGTTGCAGCTGAAGCATGCTTCCTTTGGTACAGGGACAGGCCAAGCTTAAGTCCCTTAGAACCTCCACTAATGCTTCTGTTTACACATGTAGTCCCTGTTGCAATCTCTTGAAATTCTTTTATGGCTGCTACGAAGCATACTGCTGCTGCTTCAAGTAAGACTTCTGAGAATAAGATGATAGAACTAGAAAGGGAGGCCTCTTTCCTCAAAAGACACCTAAGCAGTCCAGAGTGGACCTCATATTCCATCACATCCATTTCATCGGTCTAAAAGACCAGATCTTAAAAAAATATATTCTTTCACCTTCTACTGACTGCTAGAAAAAAGATTAAAATGCCAATGAGCCACATCTCCGAAAGGTAAGAGAAGATTAAAATTGTGAAACCTGCTCTCTTGGGAGCTTAGAATCAGGCATTTGCACGGCTAAAAACTGTTACAGCTTAAATGAAAGAGCAAAGGCTCTGTAGTCCGGGGCTGTAACAACTCATTACCTGAGAATCAGCACAGACGGAGACTTGGTACCAGAGTTCCACAGCACCTTAAGATGATGCTTTGAAGGGGATGCCTCACTACAGTCTGACCTTCAATTATTAGCCGATTTCAACTAATAAATGTCACAACCCAAAGTTGTGGTTTTTTGTTTTTGTGTGCTTCGGCACTGCTAAATTATGTCCCCGCCAAATTGCAGCTCCTTTACACGGAGGAGTTTTCTTTTGCAATAGGAGAACCCGCGTGCAAAACAGTATTTCCCACCGTTGGTAGCCTTCTTTGCATGGTGCATTTCTTTTGCATCATAGTGATGCACGGTGCAAAGGAGTTCCCGCCATTTGCATTTAGATTCGCGCTCGATTATTGGCCGATCCTAAATTATGCACACGTGGCGGCTAGCGATTGGCTTGCTAGCCGTATAAAGAGCTTGGGAGGTTTCTGCCCAAGTTGGAGAGAGCGAGAGAGAGCAATTGGAGTTTGGGAGAAAGAGCGTGAAGATTTCTAAGCGCTGCTAATCCCTTCGAACCCAGCTTTTTCTTCTCCTTAAGAGGGCAATAGAGGGCCGACTTACCGAACCCACGGAGTCTTAACAACTCCGGGGACCTATTTACTGAACCCACGGAGCTTCAACCACTCCGGGGTCAATTGTCGGAGTCCTCTTGCGAGGACTTAAGTGGAGCTGAGCCTGGAAAACTGTCCAGCCTACACCACGACCATCTTTGGTGTAAGTAAACAATCTTTTAATCAACCATTACGCGTCCATAACTAATTCTAGCTCGCCACCGGTCTTCTTCAACCCCGCGTGCCCGGGCTGCTGGCCATAGCCCGCGTGCACAAAAACGGGTCCGCATATCGCTCCTGGCTCGCACAGGGCGACATGGACGAGATCGGGAGGCGGCCCGCACAATAAACAGGGAGCATTTCCACCAATGCAGAATGAATGGTATCAATACTGAAAACTTGCTGCCTAGTATTTAGTCACCCTTATTTCCAAGAGAAGCAAGGGAGCATTTTATAATGCTTGCATCTTACTTTGCCATCTCCTTAGGTATGGAACAGAGTGACCATGTGGCACGAGAGCCACAAGTGGCACAGACTGCCTGTGTGTGAGACATGCCAAATCAAGGTGTGGATAGGCCAGACAGTGACAGATCAGGTAGAAAGCAGGGCAAGAGATCAGACAGGGAACAGAGGGCAGGAAAAGGAAAACAAAGCAGCAGATTGGGCAGGAAACACAGCGTAGGGAACAAAAGGCAAAGCAGCAGATCAAGCAGAGGAAAGAAACTGGACTGCCACTTGGGAAAGGTGTGGGGTCAATTTGTGCCAAGCCTGGTAAAAATGCTGGTTCCCAATGGTGGAGAACAGGGTTGCTTTCACACATGGTAATAAGTACATATAAAACTGGAAGACATTTCTTTTATGGAACTCCCAAAACGTCAAATGGCGAGGGGGGTTAGTTACAAATGGAAGTTTCACAAGTCATGGCCTTATGTCCACAAGTTCAAGGAATTGTACAGCATTCTCAGCCTTAAAACAGTCAGAAATGCTGAGAGTAAAAGAGGGGTGTAGGTTATACCCATGTCGGTCTAAGGACATCGACAGACAAGGTTCTTTGGGTAAATCTGGTATCTTTTATTAGACCAACTCAAATAGTTGGAAAAATTCTTTTTAGGGTATAAATACCATCAGGCTGAGGAAGCATCTGCAGGTGGAGCATCTGTGTGCTCTTTCTGGATGGAATGAATAGTAAAAAAGCCAGAGGCTGGTATGCATGCAAGAAAGCTAGTCAGTGAAGACATAAATTGAGGAGTTAGTGGGTGAGAGACCGAGGGGAGGGTGGGGGGAGGGAGGGAGGAGAGGGCGGCAGGGGAAGAGTAAGAGGCACATGAGCTCTCCAAGAAGGCTGCACTGCATCATATGTAAATCAGACAAAATGTACTTCTTGAGCAGCAATATGCAGAAGTCACTCAAAGGAGACCGGAATCTTAAAAAAAAGATTTATTAATTCCTCGGAAGGTATTAAAAAACGGAAGCATATAAATGGGTTTTTTCAACACATCCTTTAATCAGTTTTCAATCCGAAAGAGATTCTACTATTCAACTCCAAGGACCCCTTAGTTTCTTTAAAATTCTGTTAAAAGTATAATTTTAAACAATTTTATGATGAACAAAAAAGGCATTTCAACTGAAAATGTATCTTCTACTGTCACATTCATTCCATTTTTATTACATGATTCAGAAAAAACAAAATCAATTAAACTGGAATATTCACTGCAAAATTCACAATTTTTTTTGTCCCCAGCTAAAAGCAAGCAGATTTATAAACCCCAATTACAGAAATAAACAGATGGAGGAAACAAGCTCTATGCTTTTACACACAAACTGCCATAATGGATTGGACCTACTATTAATTAATTTGTACTATCACAACACCTAGAACACACAGAAAAGACAGTCCCTGTCCCAAAGCACTTAGCATTTAGATATAGCACAGATATAGGCAGAGAAATACAAAGAGATTAGTGGTCAACGTGACAGGCAGCATCCTAAGCCTAATTTGTTAGGTTTCTGTGGACATTACAGCAGTTTTGAGAAGGAATTTTTACAGACAATAAATAAAGGGCTGGTTTTCCAGACAGCTGTGCATGCCTCTTGCAAGAGCAGCAGCATGCAAAAAACTGAGAAAGTGTCAGTTTGGAAAAGACTGATATTTTGGACCAAACAGAGGCAAAGTCAACCTTACAATACTGAGAAAGATAAAGGTCGAGCAGATACAGGGCATAAAAACAGCTTTAAACCCGACAAGCAGCAGCTTATGTAATAAGACCAGTTTTCTACACGTGGTCAGCACCAAGTACTTCAAAGTAAGGTATAAAAAAACTCCTGCATTAGAGGAGGAGTAACAGAGGCAACAGTCTCACTTTCAGGTCTCATTCTAAACCCTACAGTTATAAATTGGTCTAAAACATGGAATCTGAAGTTGCATGATCTCCCATTCTTGTAATATTAGGCATAATTACAGAGCCTAAAAAACGCACTACAGCC
This sequence comes from Alligator sinensis, assembly GCF_000455745.1. Classification (NCBI taxonomy): domain Eukaryota; kingdom Metazoa; phylum Chordata; order Crocodylia; family Alligatoridae; genus Alligator; species Alligator sinensis. The sequence goes on along the minus strand of NW_005842624.1, from coordinate 486,062 downwards.
TAAAAAAATAAAATAAAAAAATCAATGGATCAATTATTCTTTCTAAGATCTTAATAGATAGCAGCAATCAACATATGGAAATCTGTACCTTAAGATACTGAAGCCAAGACTTATTTAAGATACCAAAAAAAGAGGGTGGTTAGAGAAGAATGGGATAGGGATAAAAACTAAATCTTTGGAAGGTTTAAAAATCTTCCTAATGCAGTATACAAGTCCATTCCTAATTGAGAGAGTTAAAAATAAACTTCTACAGGTAAGTGATTTTACAGGAGACTACCTAGAGATTCCTAAATAATTCACCACGGTCAGCAAGGATACTGGACTAGATGGACTACCGATGTGATCTAGCAACTCCTCCTAACTACTAATTATAAAATAAAAGGATCCAGAGACACTATTACAAAATTGTCCAAGAATTTGGCACATCCACACTTGAGAAGCCATCCAGAGTTACTTGCCTTTGGAAGTTTGATGGGTGGCTCTTTGGACTCCTCCTCTTCATCACTATCTGAATCCCCACTTTGTACAGTGTTCTTTGATGCCAAAGTTAAGGATACCTCCTTTTTTTGCCATTCCAAAACACAATGGCGAACATTGCAGTACACATTAAAAGCTGAAGGATTGCTGTGTAGTCTGATATCCGGTATGGTTATAGTACTCTCTAGGTTTTCAGTCTGAAAAACAAGAATGATTTTCAACAAAAAAAAAAATATTCTTCTATGCATGAAGTTTAAAAAAAACATTTCAAATTTCACTACAAATACATTTTCCCAACAAAGTCTCATTTTTGTTTTGGCTAGCAAATGTTAAAATGTCAGTAATTTATTTTCTAAAGAACAGATGACCACAACTCTGTAAAGCAGAGGAATACTAGGAGCAATTCATACGCATATAAAATTTCTGACGGTAATGGCACTAGCCATTTGCCAGTAACACTGATTTTAGTATTAAAGGCCTATTAAGCTGAATCAAGATATGCAAGTTAATTCATGCAGGAACAACATTTCCACAGGTCTTCACATGTTACATAAGATTATTACCTCATTACTTAGAGCTCCTTACACCTCTAAAAGCAGCCCTGATATTAACATGACTCAGTGAGTATCACAGCTCCTACAGCACAGCATTGATGCATGTTGAGAATATTAACCAACTATTAATTGGGCAATACTCTGATTCTCAAATGAGCCTGTTATGCAGCTCAACCTGCATGTATCTTATACGCTTCAAGGCGCAGGCACCCAAAATGAGAAAACTGACATAACTACATGTGTTCTACTAATGTCAGATTCATAGAAAAGCAAGGTTTTCTTTCTCTGACAGGCAAACTAAGAACATTTTCTAATTTCCAGCTGCAATCTATGCACTACTAGTGATATTAAACAAACCCTAAAAGAAAAAAAAAAAAAAAAAAAAAAAAAAAAATCGATCTTCAGAACCCAGTTTGAGCCTGTCAAACAGTTAAGGATACTACTTTCCCCCAAAGTTTGCAGATTTAAATATTATATATAATTTTTTTTTTAATGTGAAACAGCACTAAAATCCAATATATGGAAAAACATTACAGTAATCTGGTCTGTTCCAGACAGTCTTAAGCTTCATTCATTTTGACTAGGCAAAAGTAAAAACAAGTGGATATGTAGTACGAGAAATGAATAATACAATAATACATATCTAGCACATTTATACCTCTATGAATACAAGACTATTTGTAGCTCAGACATTTAAACAAGTCAATACAATAAAAATAATTTAAATAAAAACTGAGTACCTTTTGAAAATACCAATTATCTAAACTATAAGATTATATCAATATTATCTAAATTGATATCTAAATTATAAACTTTGTAATATAAACAATAACCCATAATTACATTACAGCTTTTCTTTTAAAAAAAACTGTTCAAAGTAAAATCTGAATTTAAACGGAGAATGTTAAATACTTTATTTATATCTTCTTTATAGTCTAACCCTTTTTAGAGTACATTTTAAAGTACTCTATTCAAAACTGAGTTACAGGCCATATGCTCTCCTATATAAAAAAAAGGACTGGAAACAGCAAGTTTTTTAAATCTACTTTTATAAATATAGACATGTACTAAATAAGACATGTACTAAATTAATGATTTGACATAATCTAGACATGTACTAAATTAATGATCTGACTCAGTAAGAAGGTCCAGAGACTTTACAATTGGGTACAAAACACTAGCAAAGTTATCTGAGGCATTGGGATTGTGCCTCTGTCTCCATGTCTCATCAGAATCATCCACTGAATCTAACTGGTGTGGTCTCATAGCACCCCCCACCCCGCCCCATTTATAGCTTCTCTCTATCTAATCTCTGAGTCAGCTCACAGATTATGAATATTTATAATCCTTGTCCAATAACTACCAACCCATACTTTGTGATGGAGTTAAGTAAGCATTTCTGATTATTAGGTGTATATAACTGACAAATGCACACAAACAGCAGTTGAATAATTTTTCAGCTTCCTCTCGCCCTGTATCTAAACAAACAAAACTGCACAGTGCAAAATATAAGTGGAAGTCTTAAATGAGTGTTGGATGTCTTGGTTTTGGTTTGTTTGGGGGGGGGGGGTTGGGGGGGAGGACTTTATGTAACAAACAAGGAGAAAGAGTGGAATATGGAAACGAAAAGGAACAATACTAGTCTAAAACCTAAAACTGGTTGAAAAATGAACATTCTTTGAAAAACTTCCAGGATTAATTCCAACACTTGAGAGCTAAAGTAAGTTTCCCCATGGCTGTGGGTTTAAAAAAGGCACAGCAAAACAACAAACAAATGGACGCGCAAATATTTTCAAGACATTTCCAGACTTTTCATTAAAAAGTAACACACATCAAATGTAAAATAGTGTGACAAAAAGATCTGAGTCCTATCTGCCAAAATGAAGCAACTTTACACAAAATACTCCTCAGAAATCAATGGTTTTAAAGATGCTGATGTGGACACATCTGAAGAAACTGGATCGACTATTTAGTAAACTAATTTTGAGCCATTCTTTTAGGTTACCTGCCGTGGATTACCATAACAATTAGTGATAATTTAGATTGAAATTCCTAAGAAAGTAGCCCACCCAAGAAATTTCAAAAAATTTCAATGAAAGAAAAGAAAAAGAAAAAAGATTTTTTTGAAGTGAAATCTTCATATTTTCCCAAGCAGGAAGCAACTGTGACCACCTGAAACCTAAGATCCTGCTCCTGCCTTTGTTTCAAGGTAATATGCATCATCACAGACTCTCACAGGAGGTGAGGCGCTCCATATCAGCTATGAACTGACTGCCCAAAGGAATCCTCCCATCTATTGACTCCTCTGTGAAATTCTATGAAATATGAACTTTCATTTCTACCCAGGAGAATTTTTACAATCTTTTCTCCAATGCCCGATGAAGGGCATTTGTGCCCGAAAGCTTGCAATTAAAGAATTTTTTTTGCAAAAATCTTGTTGGTCTAATAAAAGATATCATCTCTACTACGAGTCCTGATTGCCCACCCAAGAACAAATTTATGATAAAGTATTTGAATCAACATACACTTGAGGTTAGTTTGTTGTGAAAGTTTTTTATCATTATTTATTTTGTACTGTTACTGCTCAATGGGGAAGCCCTACAACCTGGATGATACAAGGCTGGGCACGGCCTGCAGGCTGGAGGTTGAGCGCTAGGGCTTGTGTGAAGCTTCGATCGCCGATTCAATTCGGTGGAGATTTGGCCCGATTCAGTGGCCAATTCTCCAAATCTGAATCGAATCAGGAGACCCTTTAATCTCTCTGAATCAAACTGGAACCCTCTAAATCGATTCAGAGATTTGATGATTCGGATGTAGACACAGCTTTAGATGTTTTTTCTACATACCTCAAGGTACCAGGCGGCTTGTGAATGCTGTGATGCTGGGGCAGAAGGAGCATCTCACTGGAGCGCAAGTGGGGGGGAGAGGGGGTGCCCCAGCATGCTTAGCAGCAGGCCTGGAAGTGGACCGGAAGCACTTCTGGTTCTCTTCTGGGTTTGCTGGGGAGCATGCGGGGGGGGGACCCCATGCCACCCGCCCCCCCCACCCCAGCTCGGAGACTGGTGCCTCCTGGGTCACCCACAGCTGATCACCGAGCCGGGGGAGCGTGGGCGGCCCCCCAACGCGCTTGACGGCAGACCCAGAACTGGATCGGAATTATTTCTGGTCCACTTCCAGGTTCAGTCCCAAGCACATGGGGGGGGGGGGGGCGCGGAGGGCCCCCCCCACTCCTCTGGGACGCTCCACCCACCTCACCATTGCAGCATTCATGAGCCACACCTCGTACCTCAAGGTATATAGAAAAAGCATTTAAAACTGCGTCTATAGCCAAATCGCTGATTCTCCGAATCTCTGAGTCACTGTCCCCGATTCAGGCTGACTTTGAAACCAAATCAAATATGGCCCGTTTCACACACCCCTATTGAACACCCATGATACATTTAAACACTTCAGAAGTCCAATAGGAACAGTATATGGACAGATGTATGGGGAGCCCTGTGGGCCATGGTCCTTAACATTAAGTTGGGTGCACAGGGCCCAATCCCTGCACATGGAACCAGACAGGAATGGCTTGGGGCCCCCAGAGCACAATCCCTGCACACAGGACCAAGCCAGGGCAGCATGCAGCCAGATCCTAGTCTACAGAGTCCGATGCAGCCCATGAATTGGCCTCACACTCTGTATCTGGCCTGTGGGGCCAAAAGGCTGAGCACCCAAGATATATAACTGAACTTCTGAGCTAAAGATTTCTCATTTACTTTTAAAAGTATTTTCAACTGTTATACAATAATATCCCTGCCCCCCACCCCTCCCACCTCCTTGCAACTTGTATGGCATGCGGAGATAAGGATTACCCAAGTTTGTATTAAACGTGATTTCCCGCTATAGAACTGGTTTCAGAATAAATCATACCATTGAGTAGTGGTGGTTTATTTACAGCTTTCACCAAAACAAGACAATAAAATGAACAAACATTACATACAAAAAAAACCCAACCACACCTATACAATTCTTGCTAAAAACACACAAGATTATTCATTCCAGAAGCCTACACAAAATTAGAAGTGTATGATAATATAAAAGAAAAAAAAAAATCAAATGAAGTAGTGAACATTAAAACAAAACGAGTTATTTGATTTTGGGCCCTTATTCAGTGTGTAAAGCAAATACATCTAAGGATTATAGGACAGGGTCCAAAGTTAGAAGAAAGCCGGATTGTCTCAAAACTTCCCCTTTTTTAAAACTAACACTCCTTTGGCTTTAGAAAACTACCTGTCTGTGATGCAAAACTACAAACAATGAGAGGCCATTACTAGATTGAGATTCACACTTGTGAGATCTGCCGTTGTGGGCAGATGGTGTCAGACCCCATATTTAGACAGCATATGCTCTTGTGGGAAGAATGAGATAAATGAGAAATTATTACTTGTAGTCTTGTTTGTTTTTTTTGAAGAAATAAGAGGAAAATGGATCTCCCCATTAATGGGAAATTTTAAACACTGAGTTAATGAAGGAAAAACACCAGTCTCACTGCCAGCATGTCCATCTGCATGCTGGCATCTTTGATCAGTGGCTCAGTAATTTCCCAGGCCATTTGTCTGGAGGAGAATATAGATGTTATTTAACCATTCAAACCAGGGTTTATTTGGCAATGGAGAGGCTTCTAGAATGCACTTCTTAGAGTATCTGGTAGGCATGAAAGATCTAATTTTTATCCAGTAGATTAGGGCATTTGTACACATGCTTGCGCTGCAGCGCCGGGCACTTTTAAAAGCACCTGGTGCTGCAGCTGAGAAAATGGCAGCAGTGTGCTTTTGAACTAAAACACTGTAGGTGTTTTAGTTCAAAAGTGCACCGCCACCATTTTCTGTGTGCTGACATGCATTTCGTCACTTATACGCGCACTGTGCATGCAAAGCAGCACAGTGCGTATCAGCTGGCATGCGGAGCAGGCTTGATTAATTGAGTCTGCTCCGACCCGCCGGATTTCCAGTGTGCAGTGGGACAAAAAGGTATGTGTATAAATGCCCTTGGAGTTCTTGACTGTGCTCACATTTATCAGTCCAGTTTTAAAACGCATAACTTCTACCTCCCCACATCAGAGAATTTGGCAGAGATAAAAGCCACCTTAAAAGGCAATTAGAAAACTTTTCAGTTTTTGAGTGGGCCCTAGGGTCAGCACCCCAAAGTTCTGCTCCATACAATAAAATGGACTATCTTAGATCAACAGACCTTTAGTGCTTCCAAAACTGCTCTTCTGCCTGTCTTGTAAAAAAATAAAAACTCAGCCCAAGGCTTGTTTTGCTTTAGTATTTACATTTTCAATGTGCTTATTCCATCTCAGATTTTTGCTAAAAGTAGATTCCAAGATATTTAAAAGAAGACACCATTTCCAGTTTCTTTTCCAACTCCTTGGATTTAGCTGTGTTGATGTCCAAGCTATCTGACATACAATACTGCTGAAAAGCATCTAGTAATCTTTGGAGGCCTATTTGGGATTGCGATGCTATTAATACATTATCTGCATAAAGCAGGACAGAGATAGGGTCATTCAAAATCATGGGTACATAGAATCAATTCCCTGTTAGCCCATTTTAGATCATTCAAGAATAAAATAAAAAAAATAGCCAAGCAAGCAAACATCCTTGTCATACCCCTGTCTTAGCTGGGAAACTATCAGACAGGGGACTGCCAATGCCATATAATTTAAAGAGTGGTACAACTACAACAGCTACAGTAAAATAATTATTTTTCAATTACACACTTTTTTAAAGCAGCACAGTGAGTGACATGGTGAGTAATCAACCCTCCATTCTGGGTTTGGCTGGGTTTTATTGTCTTTTTTTCAGGATCTAGCTTAGAAGTAAGGAGTTTTGATTGTCAAATGTTCACCTGCAGTATGTACATCTACAAACTTCTATTACCTCCCCCAGCAGATGATCTACTGGCTGACATGCATCCAAAAAAGATTTTCTTGATTATCCAGAAAAACCTGGGTTGAATTCATAATCAAGACCAGCAGATACCATTAATAAATTAAAAGATATGAATTATCTTTTTTTATCTTGTTCAAAATAACCATTCATTGACAGGATTCAAATATAATGACCACACTTCACACTCTCTGGAAGTACAAACATTGCTAGAGAGCTCCTAGATACAAGGTAAAAAGAAGGAAAGTGAACAGTACGCAAAAAAATATTGACAGAAAATGTGTTAATCTGAGTCTTGACAGGTGGAGCAATGTATACAGTGCTCCAGTAATATGCCTGAATTACAACAAAAAGATGGGGTTTTCCGTCTTACAGAAACAACTGATGCATCAGGAAATGATCATATAGTAGAATACCTAACAGAAGCAATAGTGTAAGCTACAACAAACTGATTTAAAAAAAAAAAAAAGTGCATAGATTTGTCAGACCAAGAAGGCTGCAAATGTAACAGAGGTGGGAAGAAATCTAGAACAGAAGTTGGTAACCTATGGCCCATGGGCAGAAAGAAGCCATCTGATCGGGCCCACAGACATGGGGCAGTGGGGTGGGAGGTGGGGGACAGGGCTCAGCAGCAGTCACTTCCCCACATTGCTGTGGGGAGAAGCTCTGGTGGAGCTCCCCCACAGCAGCTTCTCTCCTTGCCTCTGTGGAGAGAAGTGGCAGCAACAGGATCCTAGCATCAACCTACCTCTGACCTGAACTAGGTCACTCCAACCTGAGACCCAAAAACATAGGTGACCACTGATCTAGAAGATAATGAAGGGAACCTAAAACGTGTTAATATATCGATGCATTTCAGTCAAAGACTTAAGTATTTCAGAGATAAAGAAATATACTGAAGTTGCAAAATTCCCTCCTTCAACTATTTTGCTTTATTTTCCAGTGGGGAAAAAAGTGGTTTAAACTAATTCTCCAGCAAGAGGACAACTGAATTACACGGCTTTTAAGTTATTTTATTAAAAAATGATTTATTATGATGACATTTTGTGAACAAAGTCACAAAATACCATATTCATTCTAATCTCAGATGAGTTTTTTTTCCCCATTCAGCATGGGGAAAAAAAAAGCCACCTTAGATGTGAGGCTCCAGACAGGACCAGAGAAGCTCATGCAGCAGGTTGGCGGTGCGTGGGAATATATGGGGAAGGGGTGTGTGGCATGAGGGGAACAGGGGGATTGCAGGGGAAGAGATGCACACAGTGAGGGGATTGAAGGGAAAGGGACACATGGCACGCTGGGACATGTCACAGGGGAAAGGGAGTGTAGAGCTAGGGGAGTGTGGAGGAAAGATGCAAAGTATGCTGGGGTGGCAGGGAGGAGACACAAGGAAGGGGCATGTGGGGTGACAGGGGAGTTGCTGCAGCTCCAGTCCTAAACCCAATGGAGGCTGAAGCCAGATCTACCACTATGTCTGGCTGCCCTATGCCTCCAGCAGACAGACACAAAGCAATAGGAGCTATAAAGGTAAGGGAGAGGGGAACAGTCACAAGAAGGGGACATGTCCCCTTGGTGCCTTCACCCTCCTACCACAAGTGGCAGCCACCCTGTGGTAGTGGCAAGAGAGATTAATTTAAGAGGACCCTTCAATAACTGGATCCTAGACATGGAAAATTAAATCAAATTTATAGTTTTCCATGTCTAGAAACTAATAATTGGGGAAAACAGTAGATTAATCTGACCCACCCAAAGCAGTCAACAGCGGGCAAAAAAATAAAAAGCTGACTAACACTGAAACTTATTTTTACAGAGTTGAACAAACTGCAGAAAAATTATTGTTGAAAGGATTGTAAGAACTTTGAAACGATGAAGAAAAAATATTTAAGAACAAAATTAAAGTTGCAGGAAAACATATTTCTTTCTTTCAATCTACAAACAAAGATGACAAAAGAGATGAAATCTACTAATTTAACATTAGTCAGACAACCTAAACTTAGGCAGAGAGACAGGCCATGAACAGGCTTTATCTTTATACTTGGGGGAAAAAAAACACCTTTTTCTTGGCACAAAAAGTTTGAATGGCTTGATTTCTTACAAAAGAGAACTAGCTCGTCCAGAAGAAGTTAGATTGGATACTTGTCAGGAAGATCTCCCACTTCCTGATTTAACTTGAATGGCTGTATACCACTTCTGTGGGGTTTTGAGTACATGTAGTATTCCAGTCCTCTGCTTTTGGCCCCTCTCTAAGGGTACTGACAGAGCAGTGGCTCTCTGACAGTTCACCCCTGGGCAGGCTGCCAGGGAACCCTGTGGGGACCTTGCCTTAAAAAATTCCCCCCACCCCCACAGATCAGCTGACTGGCAGGATTGAGGGGGTGGACCATTCTCCCAGGGCTGTAACCCTTGCCAGGATGGCCTGTGGCAGCTGCTGCTTTTCAGGAGCTGTCAACTGCCAATTGATAGCCTGTCCCCTTCCCAGGCTGGGGAGAGCAGGCTATCAATTAATGGCAGGAGTGGCCCAGGGAGCACCCTCTAGTGCCCCAGCTTGGCTGGAGAGCTTACATGTGTGGCAGGGTAGGCTAGAATAGGGATGTAAATATTCTTCAAAAATGTATTAGATTAGCCTCCTCTAGTTATATTGGTTAAACGGTTAACTGAAAACACAGCAACTGCAACACAGCTGCTGCTGGGAGCCACTCCTAGGGTTCTTTGATGGGGTGGGTGGGGAGAGGAGGTGGTGGCAAGCCCAGCCAGACAACACAGTCCACTTAAAGCCCTGCAATAGGAAGGGAAGGAAGGGAGAGGGAAGAAAGCTTGACTACCCACAGGGGAATGGGAGCATAGGCCAGCCCAGGGGGAGGGGCATGGCCTGGCCTCCTGCAGCAGGGCTCAAGATTTGGCAATTTGGCAGTGGGGAATGGTGGCCATACTTATTGCTACCACACCCCTGCTGCCAAGATCCCCAATCTATAGGAAGCCCTGTGGGCCAGATACCTATGGCTCTGCAAGCCTCATTTGGCCTGTAGGCACCCCTGATTTAAAAGATTTAAATAAAGGATTTTCAGTTGGTGATTTAAATTAATCCAGCGTAACATTCACCTTAATTTTCAGCCCTACAGCTGAATAAACGGACATACATTTCACTGATCAACTAAAATGTACTTCACAGAAATACCTTCTCTTCCTATTGGAAATAAGTAAAATATTTCTCTCTGTTACCCTCAATTTAACCTTTTTTAAAGCAAGGTTCTGAGAAGAAAGAATAAATAGAGAAATAATTTTTTTCTACTATTATGTTTCAGAATAGAGGGGAAATCTAAGGACACTTAGAGCCTCTTTCTTTTCTTCCATCACTTGTGATCATTGAGCCAAGCTATTTAAAGCCATCAACCAAATTTAATTCTTGTCCTCCTTGCAACTCTTACACATTTTAGGTTCTTTCTTCTTACTACCACTCCATGCCTCATATTTATAATCTCCACCCCAGATTCTTCAGTACTGAAGCTACACACATCAGGACAATATAGCACATCTCCACCCCAAGTCATTAAAAGATTGCAATGTTTCATGGAAGCAAAAGCTAAAAGGGATTCAATACTACTCTGAACCAAACCATGCTCCATGTAAAACCATTTAATCTTCTCATATCTTGTTTCCATACAACAAACATGAACTCTGCACATTCCCTTCTACAAGTTTTATTCACATTTAACATTTCCAGTTCTTGCTATATAGTGTAACCTGTCTCAATATCTATAAAGGCAAAGGAATTTTTTTATATCCCGCACAATTCTTTTCACTCAATTGTTTTGTAGCAAATATTGAGTCTGTTCCTTTAGTACCCACATTGTTCTTCACTCAGTTGCCTTTCTGCCTTCTTTCAAGTCCATCCAAATATAACGGACTCAAATTTCTTGTCACAACATTGTACCTTAGTGTCATTTTTCCCAATAGCCGTTAGACTTTTCTCATGTTTTTTTTCCAGATAGCACTACAATTCCTGTATTCTTGTTTTCTGGAGTGTCCATCAATTGGTTTTAAGTGCATTCTGAAGAGATCATATCCTCACTTGCCTGGTGCTCTGGGCATCTCTATATGACGTCATCAACAACTACTACAGCTCTTTTTCACTTAACAGTTTTGGCCACTTCATCTCCAAATCTCCATCCTCTCCTTCTGTCCTTCAACATTTAACTGCCTTACATCATATTTATCTTCCAGGTTTTTTATTATATTCAGTACATTTTCAAAACAGTCCTTCCACAGTCCCAGGTGGATTAATGACCAAAATAACACTTTCCTCTTGCATTAGTCCAGGTTCTGCTGGCCTTGATCTTTTTAACCAGTACAGTATTTTCTTGTTATCCATAGTTAACAAGAACTCCTTGTGTTAACTCTTTCCATGTTTCTTTCTTTTTCCTACTTGTTAATGTTATTCTTTTTCTGTTGCCCATTGTCACGGGCGGGGTCCTCCAGGAGGGCCGTGATCTTCTTAAGGCCCCTTTCTCCGTGCCAAGTCAGCCCAAGGGCCCCCTCTAATTCTCCCCCGCCACGTCTTTGATGTTTAGATAAGTTTGGGAGGCTGCCTTACGCCCTCTTGGTCACTTCTTGGTGTTGGTTCAGACCCCGTGGTTTCCCGGGCCCCTTATGGGTTCTCACTCTATGATGTGTGCTTCAGGGACACCCTAGCCTTAGGGGCTATGCATGGCTCCAACCACCCCTTATACCACGCCCCAAGCCTCGCAGCTGGAATAGACGTTGGTCTGTCAAATATACACTCGCCCTCTCTGGGGTCCTCTCCGTAGCGCTGCCCTCTCTCAGGGATCCTCTGCAGCGCCGCCCTCTCTCTGGGGCCTTTGCAATAACGCTGCTCTTCTCTCCAGGGCCTTCTCCACAATGCTGCCCCTTTCGATAATACTGCCCCCTTCTCTGGGCCTTCTCGGTAAAGCCGCCCCGTCTGTCAGGGCCACCACACTGCTACCCCCTTCTCCGGGGTTTACTGCAATGCTACGCCCTTCCTCAGGGTTCACCACAGTGCTACACCCTTCCTCAGGGGCTCACCACGCCCACACTGGGGCTTCTCAGTAGTGCCCCCTCTCTGGGGCTGGGGTCTATGCACCCCGTATGCCGTGCCCTTACTGGCGCTGGGGTCCCCACACTACTCTGGGTCCCCTATGAGGCCTCCTCCAGCCCCTAATAGCCTCACCCAAACCACCGGTGTAACAAGAACAAAGCAAAACACAAGCCCCTAGGCTGTAACATAACTTAAAGCTGCCTGGCTAAAACCATGTTGCTCAGACATCTTAGAGCTGCCATCCTTTACTCAGCTTATGCTGTACCTACTTCTTCTTGCATCCTGGCCTAGGAGCTCCTGCCTCTCTGGCTGCTGGCAGGGGACTGCCCTGGCCTCAGCTCCTGGGCTTTATAAGAGCCATGCCCTGCCCCTTACAGCCAGCTGAACGCTGGCAGGTGTGGGTCGTTTGCTGACTCCAGTTGCCCTGGCAACCAACAGCTGGGCTCCTTATTCACTGCTAGGGCTTTTTCTCTAGCAGTTTCTCCTCTTTAGGAGCAGAGCACCTCAGTGATCTGCGACACCCATGTTTATCTTCAATTTCAATCAATCAATTTGGTTTTCAGCAATCCCCTCCATAACTTTTCAAACTGCTTTGAACACATGTTCATTCTACCACCATATCTCTTTCTATTTCAGGGGCTGGCACCATTTTTGGGCAGAATACCAAGAACACCTGCAACCTCAACTTGTAAGAAATTGGCGTGCCAGGGGCAGATGGCGGGGCACCGGGAGGGGACCAATCCTTGTTGTGGTAGTGCAGCCCTGACTCCTTCCCCATTGTCCACCCCAAGGTGCATATGCCAAGCAAAACATCTTCACATGCCACACACACTGGCACCCATACTGGGGGTTGCCTACCCCTGTTCTATTCAACTCCACTGATTCTTTCATAAACCTATCCTGCCTACTTTACACATACCTCCAAATTAATTTAATTCTACCTCTAATGTTTTGAATCAGGGGATGCTTAATTGCTATTCCTTCAAAGGAGTACAACAGCATTTTATCTTGTAACTTTCATATTTTCAATTTACTTCTGCTTTCAGAGGGTACAGTTTAAAATCTTAGCATTGTTTGAAGCCCCCTACTACCAGCGTACAAACTCCTGCCGATGCAGTCTTGGGGATCATATTCACATTTTCAGAAATGTTCTGCCTAATCTGTAGTAACATACTAACCCCACTTCTGCCATCTCAACTATAACGTGTTATTAAAATGTAGGGGTGTACTGATAAAAATTTTCATGGCCAATACCAATAGCAGGTACTTAACCAACCATATGGGCCAATGCCAATCCAATATTCAATATTTAGTAATAGTGCAAGGCATTTTAAACTACTGACAAACCTTTTTTGTTTGTTTTGCATTTAACACACACAAATAAACCCCCCCTCCACCCACCCACACAGCCCCCTTGCCCGCAGCTCCTACCCGCAGCCCTGCTCCCCATGCAGCCCGTGTTGCCATCACAGGCGGGTGGGGCAGATCCTCATGTGGACAGCAGCACCAGGCGTGTTTGAAGCCCAAGAGCATGCTGCTTCCTCAGTGCCGGCAGGTCTCATCAACTTCCTGTGGCCACCGGAGAGAAGCTGCTTTTGCAAAGGTGCCCGGCAGAGGAGAACGTTCCTCATGTGGCACCTTACCCCACCCATGTACAGCCCAAAGTCTACGTAGCAGCCCCGGCGCTCAGGCCTCTGTTGTGTGCACAGCGTTCCCATGGCAGCAGCAGCACAGTAGGAGCCAATAATGGTCCCTTTGTTGCTGAGCACGTTGCCCCATGACTGCTCACTGGCAACCGGCTTCCCCCTCCCTCTGCTTGCTGGGACCTGTAGTCTGTTGCAGGTTTGGGGCATGGGTACTGGACTATGCTCACCAGGGTTGTTCAGGCACATGGCCATAATTGTCAGCTACAACAACCAAAAAAAGCTAATAGCCAGTAACGTCATTTCTCTTTTTATTAATGCCAACCTGATAGCCAACCAATATGTCAGTGCACCCCATATTAAATGGACCTCTTTCAAAACGAAGCATTTCCAATGCTAACCCCTTTCCTTTGTCAACAATTTAGTAGTTGCTCACCCTCTTCATTGCCAATGCCATCTCTATATGATCTTAAGTTTTCTTTGGTGTTCAAGTTGGTAGACTGAACAAGATATGGAATCACCCATAATGCCACCCACACTCCAAACAAATTCTCTCTTCTATACTATATTCCATCTTGAAGGCCATACACTTACAAAATCTTGACTTTCTTTTGCAACCATTACCATAATCAACCTGTTTATGATAGGCTTCATTTCTGTCACCAAGTCCCCCATTCTTACAATTAGTATGACAGCCATGATGTTTCTACTAATGTGTCTATTGGCCAAACAAAATAACCAGATTTCCCTTTCACTGGCAAATGGAAAGGACACAACTGGAAACTGATCCTGACCCCTTCCCCCCAACACCCCCCAAAAAACTGGCTCCTCCTACCATGAACATGTGGTATGGCAGGAGGCACAGTAGTTTCGGAATCAAGGATCAGATCCTATAGTGCCTTTAAATTAATATGTGCCAGAGACCTCAGAGCAGTGTCTGCTCTGGGTAATGACCTATGCATAGTAATTTAAAACATGCAATAAGGTATCCCTTCAGCCATTACTGGAGCAGGACAGCACAAAGAACTCATCTACTAACATACATTGGTATGAGGTAATGATTGGATATCTACCCTGTAAGATGATTGATCAGGGAGAAAAATAATTAACTCCTTTATAGATTTCCCCATTTCCTTATATGATATTTCTCCCTTTCAAGTTACTACAGCTTTTATGGTAAATTCTAACAGCCAGAAGTTAGCTAAGAAACTGAGGAAGCAGCTTTCCTGGCCTTTTCATGCTATGCATTAAATTATGCTCCCTGCAAGACAGGAGGAGTTACAGCTCAGCTGATTTTGCTTACGAGCAAACTTTGCTCTACTTCCTCTCCTATTAACTGTAATGCTTAAGGCTGACACTACAGGAAGCACAATAAATGTGAGGAGTCTGAGTCGTCACAGAATCAGCATAGATCAAACAGGTATAGTGGGGGAAAATATTACAAGAACGAAAATGAGAGAAATTTCTCTTTCCCCGCCTAGCTTTTATTCTACATTCTGAATGGAGGTACAGGGAGAGTTCCAATAATTATGGAGAGAATGGGCTCCTGCCAATACAGACCCTCAGAGCCTGAAGATATGAAGCCAGTTAGCTCTGGGTTGTTTTGTTTTGGGTGTTGTTTTTTTAATTATGAGTAAACTTTTTTGAAAGGATGACCTGTTCTGCACTAGTACAGCTGCACACGCAAGACCTAAAACCAATGCCAGACCTCTCCCGCCACTGACTGACTGACAAGCCCAGACTGTCTCAAGCAATGCAGGCTGCAGAGTAAAAAGACACCAGTGTCATAAATCTGTGGACCTCAAAAATAAGATTCACAAAGAAACCCCTTTTGCCTCCTCAAAAAATAATGCCAGCTTACCACCCCAAGTGAAATTGCTGAAACCCTTATGAAAGATAGTAAATTAATGTCACTTTACTGTCAGATATACACCATAAACCTCAGGTGGCAGTTTGTAGTAACTGATCAGCAGGGCAGCCTTCCATCTCAATTCAACAGGTGTAAAGGGAGCAAGAAAGGGGCCCAAGGAGTCATCTTTATTTGCCAGATTTTCAGAGAGCAGAAGCCTCAAATTCTTTGTTTGGCACTAACCAAGCTGAAATAACATGTGAAAAGCAAGCCACCCCTGTCCATTATTGAAAGATGGTCCAGAGTTGAAGAGGTGTCCTACTTAAAGAATAAGTTAGCCTCAAATTACAGAGCACATTAAAACCAAGTACATCTTGTAGTATACTTTAAACTTCTCCTGGATTGTTGGTCAATTTAGTAGTTGAAGAACTATAATTAGAGATAGAAAAAAAATGAAAAAGTTGATATGCCAACTACCAAAAAGTTTAGAAAATAGGGATTTAAGCTAGACTAATAAACTATTTTGTCATATTGAATGAAATAGTTTGAATGTTTGTAAAGGTTGCCCATTAGCCAGTTTCAGGAAGAAGATAGGATTTCTCCCCTTATCTAGCTCATTGTTTTGGGTCTACGTGAAAAATGTCCTGACTTCGCTTAATTTAAATTGTATCTTTAGAAGTCTTTTACAAAGAAAGCAAATATCCTGAGTTCCGAGACATCAAAGCCTAGGGCCTTTTAACCAGACTGGTAAAAAAAAAAAAAAAGCTATTTACAGTGATATGGAAGAAGTCTCCCCAAGAGTAATTTAAAATGCTCAACAAAGGTAATTTCTGTTGAGTAAGATCCGAGCCCAAATTTGGGAGTAGTGACAAATTGAGTAGGAGGAGCCCACTGACGGCAGCTCACTCAATAAAAACCTGTAACTTACTGTCCCAATTTGGAGGTGACTTCACTTGCAGAACAACGAAGGAAGAATCGCAAGTGTAGCCCGGACCAGACTGATCACCTGACCCAACCTCTCCGTGAACACGAATCTCTTAGTTCACGCTGAAGCCGCGGAGCGCCCGAAAGGGACTGAAGGAAGGGGACTTAGTCCTATCACTGCTGAGCCCAGCTCATTGAATCGTATTGCTGAGGCCAGCCTATTGAACCGTACTACTGAGGCGAGCCCATTGAACCGTACTACTGAGGCCAACCCATTAAATTGTACTACTGAGGAATGAAACCATATTTTGGTGTTTGGCTTCTCGGAATTCTAGGATTGTAAGTATATTATGAAAAATAATAGTATTGATTCAAATTTAACTTTTAGTTGTAATTGTAGCTGTTTTTGTAACACTAATTCTTATAGCATTGTTTGGGAAGGAAGTGCATTCGGAGCATTGTTTCTGATATATGCAATTATTGTGTTTTTAATGTTTGTGGTGTTTCTTAAAGCTAAGCAGTGTTATATACAAAGCAAAGAGTTTTGAAATAAAATTGTGTTGTATGAATTAAGTGTGTAATCATTGTGAAATCGTGCAATCAGCTAACTACTCCCCCAGCCAGTGCATCAAAACGAATCAGTAAATTGTGTGGGATTTTCTCTATTCCATAACCCACTAGAGACATATTTTGCTATACGTTTTTGAGGAAATAATTTTGAAATGACTTGTATGACTGATTAAGTCCCCTGCACAACCAGAGTCTGGAGTTGCTCTATTATGATAAGCAGAATAACTTGGCAAACATCCAAGAAGCAAGACAGCTCTGAGCAAAGGGATACTAGTTTTGCTTTGCTTTGCCTCCCAAACTCATCTTTCTTGAGACAGAGTAGCCACAAGAGGTTTGGCAGGCATGGATAAGAAAAAAAAATTGATATCTAGTCAACTTTGTTACAAGGTTATTCATCTGCCTTTTAGACTAATACATTAATTCAAACTGCTCTTTTCTGAGCTACTTTCAGTACCTGGCTTGAGCAATCAAAGGATGTAGTCTCATATGCAAATTAATAAGAGAAATTAAGAACTGCTCTTTTAAAAAAATTAGTTAAAACATGATAGGCTAATCAGACTTATTTTGATACTGAAACCTTTTGGTATAGCTAAATATAAAATAGCCACCTATAATTATAGAACAACACATCAATTATTTTTACTTCATAACTCAAAGTTTTAAATGTTAACAAATCGTTCTCTTCTGTCCTAGCCCCATCACTTGTGGACAAACAGCATCATTCCATCACAGCAGAATAACTTACAAAATACTGCTCAGAATTCCACAAAAAAATAAGCTGAAGAAAGTTTTTACAAACGGAAAAAAGAGTGGCAGAAAGAGTAAGATTCAGCATCCAACTCATATTCCAGCAGAGAGAATACTGCATCTCCTAATAGTTTAAGAGTAGGGTTCACAGTTCTATTACATATTTGGGGCCCTCTCTTAGAGCAGGAGATGTGGATAAACCATTCCAAAAGTAGTTGCTCTTGATACTTTTACTAGTAGGTGCTCCTGAATTTAAGTTTTATGGCCTGTTCGTTTATATGATCATGTCTAAAATAAATGTGACATTTCTCTGTGATATAAGACAACAAATGTGTTTGGATGTGTAGTTCATGAACATACCCACTAAATAAAAATGGATCAAATGAATCGTTCAGTAAAGAACTACAGAACATGATATACTTACAGCAAAAATCATGTTATACTCAATGGGTACAAAGCCTATGGTTCTCATTTCTTCAAAATAAAGATATAAATTATTAAAACTTCATTTCATTTACTGTCCATTTTCTTTGAAATAACATTTTAGCATCTCTCTAATATGAAGCCTAATATAGCTATTAAATCATTTACCTTATTTCGTGTTTTTACTTTCAATTTAGTCTTCTGCTTCCGTTTCAGTTTTTTCTTGCTTAAAATTTTCTTACCCCTAAAAAAGAAAAAGGGGAAATTCATGAGAAAAAGCAATTTGAAACTGTCCCATTGCAATCACAACCCCAAGGTAATTAGCAGCACCAGGAGGAAGGAATTTGTTTTTGTGAGCCTTCATAAGTGTTCCGTAAGCCAATGGCATTCAACACTTTGGCCCTATGGGCCAGATAAATGGCATGGGGCCACTTCGTGGGCCAGACTGGGCCCCATACACTGAGATCAGGGCCCTGTGCTGGTGGCCCCCCACCCCATTAAGATCAGTGCCCAGAGGTACCGTTCCCAAGCCTCCAAATTTTCAGACCTATAGGGAGCCCTGCTGGCCAGATGAGACAAAGCTGAGGGCCAGATCTGGCCCATGGGCTTGAGACTGAGCACCATGGCTCCAAGCCAAGGGTCAGTAACCTACAGTCCACAGACTAGATTCAGCTAGCAGAACCACTGGATCCAGGCTGTGGATATAGTGCTTTGGCAGTGTTTGGCAGAAGGAACTTTTCCCTGTGCTGCGGAGGGGTAAAGCGGCAGCAGTTGGCCAAGTCCTAATGTCTTCCTACTTCTGATTCAAACTGGGGCATTTGGCCTGCAGTCCTGAAAGTCTGCCACTCGCTGATCTAAGCAATGAATAACAACTACAGCTGTAAATACAAAGAATGCACCAATGGTCTCTAAAACAGAGTTGTTAAACATAAGGCCCCACAAGCTGGATGAGGCCTGCAGAATCTTATCAGCTAGCCTGCAGGGCAGCTCACGTGTCTCAAGCTGGATCCAGCTCTGCACGCTACACACAGCACCCTTTTCTTCGAGTCCAGTGCCATGCCATCTTGTCACAATACCAACTGTGCCGAATCTACAAGCACCCCTGGAGTCCAGACATAACCCCCTCCCCCCCAAAAAAAACAAACAAAACCCCCCTGTATTTTCTCACATATAGCACACACCTTTCCCCACCCAAAATCAGTTCCCCAAAATGTAGGTGCATGTATTAAGTGAGGAGGCTGCTTTTTGGCAATAATATAATCACCCTGCTTTCATCCCTGCTCCAAAATCAGCAGCTACTGTATTACTTTTCAGGCAGTTAACGAGAGGTCAATGGCCCACTGTCCTTCACTTCACAGGTATTAACGATCATCTCCCCTTTTAACAGTCTTGAAGTTCCACTAATGAAGCTAACTTTTCCTAAGGGAATTTTGCTGTCTGCTAGGGCTTCTGATATCTTCTACTATTTCACAGCTCCTTAGCTCTTTTCAAGATTAGAGGTTCTCCTATGGAGAACAGTCGTTAGCAGCAGCTAAGGTTTCAGTTAACAAGAAAGGACAAGTCAACAAAAGATTAGGCCCTGTCCTTTCACTCTGCAGCCATAATTCTAGAAAAAAGTTTTCTTAATAATGCCTTTCAACAGCAAGGTCTGTATTATATTTGGGGGTGTGTTACATGCAAGACAACATAGTACGAGGGGAAAAAAACCACAAAACAGCTTCACAACTGCAATATCATGTAGTGCCACATCATAATAAGAATAGAAAAAAAGCTTACGAGACAGGAAATATTCAGCAGACAAGGTTCTTTGGGTAAATGTGATATCTTTTATTAGCTGGAAAAAACGTTCTTTGCAAGCTTTTGGGCACAAACACCCTTCTTCAGACATAGGGAGAGTTACATCTTCAGCAATACTCAAACAATTTGCCCACACAATGAAAAGCCGGACAGGATTTGTGCATAGGATATCAGCATCAGCCTGTATGTCTTCTCAGGCTGAAGACTGATACCCAAAAGTACAAACTGCAAGCATGACCGCTGCAATTTTAATAATATTCACCTGACAGGAAGAATTTGTACTACATAAGAACCAGAACCAAACCCTTTCGAAATGGTTCTGCTACAGGCTAATCTTCAGTCCTTAAAACTACTCAGCAGCACCATAAAACACTAGTAAGCATAATTAAACTGGCTTTTATAACAAGGTATTGATATTGCAGGTTTTAGGATATACCAAGGGATGTACCCTACTTGTGATTTTGCCTTTTTCATGGAAACTGCAAAAAAAAAAAAAGCAGTTTCTGCAAACCCCACATGAATAGAGATGCCCAAAAGTTTTGCACAGAATCACTCCCTCCGCCAATGAGTAGCAAATGTCATAGCTGCACGATGGCCACTCAGCAGCAGCAGTGGAGGAGAGAGGGGGAGAACACCTGCAAAAATGTTGTGTATGCCATGAGTGGCCCACGATTTTTTCTTTCGCCTCAGTGTGATTTAGGTAGATCCCTAGATATAGCCAATGTATTTTTTTTTGTTCCTTCCCCAGTGCTGGGCACTGCCATCTTGTAAAAGTTAACAGTTCACATCTAACTTCTGTCCCCTCTACACTTAAAATAGAGACCTCTTTCTGTAACAACAGATCTCATAGGATTTGCAGCAAATCTGCCAACCACTCCACTTTTTTCAGTTACCACTCTGGTTTTCTCAAGCAAGCCACCATCATCCTTCTGCTGCGTGCTCAAAATAGCAAACTCATCTCAGTAAGCTTCTCTGACACCTGCTCCTCCTGTCCCAACATTACACACTCTCCTTCAGCAATGCTACATATTCTTATGCCAACTGCACCATGTTGAAAAAAACAATATCATAAACTTGTCTCAGAGTTGAGATTTCTGTTGGCCTACATCAGCAGCTCTCAACCTTTTAGATCACTAAGCCAGGAGCAAGGAGGCTACATAGTAGAGCAACACTCCCCTCTGGTTGGGGGATGGAGGAGGCGGCCACCAATGTCAAAGGGAAGAGAGGAAGGGCAGGGAAACTAAACAAAACAAAACAAAACAAAACTTATCTCCAGCAACAACTGCCTACCTAGTGAAATGAGGAGGGAGAAAGAAAAGGAGGGAGTAAAGCAGGAGTGGGGGGGCTGTATAGGGAACCAGCAACATGGGGCAGGGCGGGAAAGGGGGTGCACCAGGCCAAGCTGCTTGCTGCCAATCCCTCCATATAGCATGACAGTCCCATTCATTTCAGGGGCCAGACCCAGCCCGCAGGGTGAAGGTTGAGCACCACTTATCTATATAATACATTTTGATCAAGCAAGTGATTCAGCTCATTAACACAAGTTTAATCGCCAGTACAAACCTTACCAAGGCACTTTTTATTTTTTGGTACAAGCCTACTAAAAATTACGCTGCAGTAAGCAAGACTCTAGTTAGTTTATACATATATTAAAAAGGCACTAAAACTGACTGCAAAACAGAATATTGGCATAGCAAGCTAAGCGTGTGCACAGGGGATATTAAAACATTATTTTAGATGCAGAAAGTGCTCTGACAGGACTCTAGCACTGTAAAGCAGAGCTGCCTTCTTTGGTTTCCAAATAGGCAGCTATACCCTTCCAGCCATGTAGAACCTCAGGCAATACCATTTTGATTAACAGCAGAAATGACTCCTTTTACTTTCTGGAAACCACCAGCTTTCTTGTTCCCACAACATTAAGACTTTCTATAGAACCATGGGTGCAAATCACTAGACCAGCCTCAACAGGACACATCTCCAATAAAAAGCCCTAATACTGCAGTTAATAAGTACCCTGGCCCTTATTAAGAAAGGGATTTAAGCAACTTGATGAACAGGTATTGGATTCTTCGAAGTAGGCACATAAAAACCATCCCTGATAAATGAAAATTGCAAGGAGCAAATTAAGAGACTGTGTCTTGCAGGCTGCTCAAAGTGTCCTAAAGGCACAAAACTTCTACTTTCTAACTTTCCACAGGGGCTACTCCATTGCTCTCATGGATGATGTGCATCATACCAATTCAAGACACATCTAATGCCTGCCAGCCTCTACCCTTAAATTTAGCATTTGTCATCTACTCTTCAATATTCTAAAGGCACATCCCACTATCACCCTGCAGGTGCTATAACAGTAGTTATGCAGCTATGTACAAGTTACATGTCAACTGGCTTGCAGAGCCGCAGACATCTAATGACAAATGTAAAAACACAAGCGCAAATCATTGCATGTTCCCAAAGTACAAGTAAAGGTCTGTTAAGAGCCTGAAAATAGTACTAAGCACTGGGAGAGGTAGATTGTGAGATGGCAATGAGAGAAAGCAGAAGATACTTTAGACATGGACTATAATGACCTCTGGTTAGCTTCTGTTACACAGCTTCATCCAGTAACAACAAATACAAAAACCAACCCACATTGCACAGGGCCTGGCACAGCACAAAAACACAGAATACTTGCCTACAAATTTGAACATGTACATTGGAGGCTAAGTTCAGCATGGGACATCACTGAGCATGTGCATAGCATGAAAACCATTGTGGGCATCAATCACAAGGTAAGGTATGGCTGATGTTTATGCCCTTAGGATGCAATTATATAATAAACACAGCCAATTACATTACTTAATATAATCATTCTTGTGGGGAGGGAGGGGAATTACAGGTATAGGTACGTACTTACACACACGTAATATATTTGCAGTAAAAGAGGTGGCTAGGGGAAGAGATGTTAAAAGACAAGTTGGTTTGACATTTAGGTACTAATATGCTAAGGAGTAAGGTTTAAGAACATTTTAAGGTATTTGCGCTTAATGTATACCCACTTATTATATACCACTTTAAAGCTTACAGTGTAGGTTTCCAAAACATTAAAAAAATCCCAAAAGTCTGAAAAAAATTGAGAAATGAGTAAAACAAGGGGGCCTCAAAAAAGGATTTCAGAAGATAACCCATGCATGTGCACCACCTGTGAACTCACGTGTCTACTAGTAGAGCAAGGAGGGAGAAAGGAAACAAGGTGGCAGGCAATTAGCTCTTCAGTCCACTGTGAGACTTCATATGAAGCTGCAATTCTTTGCCTCAAAAGCAATACTATGATGCTATAAAATGAGGACATAATTGCTAAAATTATTGGAGCACACTTAAGTATAGATAGTGTAGACACTGAACATGGTAATGAAAATACCTGATATTTGATGGAGTTTCTCAACAGTTTGTCACTAAATAGTTTGCCTCCCTACAGGCTGAAAACTTAAGGTGGGAACAACTTGCAAACTGGCTTAATCAAGGACAGGAGCCGTATTGTAAAAAGATTTCATGACATCGCTATAGACTTAGAAGTGATAAGAGAAGAGGCTACTGGTAAGCACATTCTTTTGCCAAGAGTCACATTATGACCAGACACAGCTCTACCTTTTAAGATATGCAGAAGGCAATTTCCTGCTCTTTGACTATGATCTGCATTTGTGTCATTTTTACATCTCAGCTGTAGGACAAGGCTGCAAAATGCACATGAAGTTCATACAAAGTTCAGGACACCTAGTATCTGAGTTAGCGTCCACTAACATGAACTGCCCCATTGACACCTCAGCCTATTACTGTAAGTTGGTAAAATCTGAAAGACTCCACTGTATCAGTTACACTGCAGGTTTTGAACATTATTTACAACTATGGAAGAAAGATGTTTACATTTTCAAAAACCAAAGCTGAGTTTCTGGAGGACAAATTAGCCCGTCTTGGGGCTGCATACAGATGTTCATTTCTACTAAGAGAAATTTCTTCTGGTAGACAAACAGCCCTGGAGCTGGACTGTATACACTTTCCTCCATCCCCATGACTAGAGAGCTTCCAGCCAAGAAGCTCTAGACAGCTGCTCCCTGGGCCACCCACATCCTTAGCGGGAACTCATTACTTGTCAGCCATATTGTCTATTGTCTGGCAAGGGGGCAGGCTATCAAGTGGCAGCTGGAACGTGTTGAAAAGCAGCAGCTGTCCTGGAGAGCTGGGAAGGGTTCCTACCCTGGCAGAATGGTGGAACCAGGGAGGGGAAGGGAGGTCTTTGAGCCCCACTCCCAGCCACCAAATTTTTAAATTGTTGCCCTACAGCTCAGTGGTGCGGGCAGCCAAGGAAAGTGAGCAGAAGCCAGCAAAGCCCCCTGCCTCTTCCCAAAAGCAGGGACTGCCAGGTTTGAGGAAGAGGCAGGGAGTAGTGGCTGCCTCTCCCCTCTCCTCCCAGTCCATGGAAGAACAAAGCAGCTGTACTCCACACCTTCAAGACTGGAGTAACTGCAGTCTCAGGAAGGCAGAAAGCCATTCCTCCAAGTCCCCAGGAGGAGTTAAGCCAGAAGAAAGCATATATATGTTCAGGCCCCTGGCAGATGTTACACTTATGCTGTAATTCATCAATTAAACTGTTTTAAATAGTACCCTATGCAAGAGTTTGAGCAACTAATGGCGCAATAAAATGTAAAAACCCACACGATTATTCCATAAAATATGGGACAATGTTTTGGCAGGTTTCCATTGTGCCTTAAATGGAAAGCGTGGCAGGGTCCCTGCCATGCAGCCTGATGCCAGTTGCATGGTACAGCTCTGGAACTGAGGCAGGGACCTATAATCAGCTGATTATCATTCCCAGTCCTGGGACCACACTAGTTCACTGGGCACTAGGCTTCTTGTCAGGGTAGGGGGAGTCCAGTATCATGGCAAGTACTAATGGCATGAATAGGATCTGATCCCAAAACCCCACGTCCTACCATGTCCATATTTTTCCAGCTACAATACGCTTTTTTTCCAAAAACCAGGTGCCGAAGATGAGCGTACATTATATACAGGGATACACAGTAATAGCAGTTTCTGCTGTTTAACCTTGAGCTAGGCAAAGGCAATACCAATAGTAAAGTGAATATGTGATCTACGGGGCACAGAATACTGAGCAAGCTCAGCTCCCTCAACTACTGCTACTCAGCTACTCACAGGGAAAGATCTTTTTTCTTTCATTCTGCCTTTCACAGTCAAAGCGAGTATCTTACTCTGGGGGATATTTTTGTATATTATTTTGTATATTATTTTTGTATATTATAAAATACAGTGTTTTAAGGGTGCCCTAAGAGAATTATTAGGTATAAGTTGCAGGAGGTTCTGCCCCTGCTCTATGCAGCCATTACTTTGGAAAACTTTTTTTCTTCATTCTGCCTTCCAAAAAATAAGGTATGTATTATTTTACAGGGCATGTTGTATGCAAAACAAAAAATATGGCGCTAGAAGGACAACAGTGCTTTGTCTTTTCAAGTGCAATTCCAAGTTATATTTTATTTTCTCCATACAGTTTACTTTCACATCTCAACTGCAACATTATCTATTATTAAGTTATCTGCAAAACCATATGTACAGCACAATTTGCCATTTCACTCCACCTGAAAGATTCAAGTTCTCCATTCTTACTGGAAACTTCCAGCTCCTCTCTTTTGTCCTTTTGTATTACAAAAGTCTTTCCATCATAGCAAAACTGACACCTTTTGAACATTTCCAGCCCTAATTCAAATACAAATTAAAAACCTGTAACAAACTAAAACAATAATGCTTCAAGAATGTGCTTAGAAGGAACATGAACTTTACAATAGAGGATGAAAGCTTAATACTCTTTAGATGGAGATCAGACCTACAGGTTCAAATCAAAACTAGGCACATTTGTGCCACTGCTAGTTGTCCCCTGGGAACGCCCCCGTAACATGCACTCTGGCACATAGCAAGTTGACACAGGTGGGGTAGGGGCTGGTCCCAGCAGCCTTACCTGAGATACTGGGGCCTCCCAGGGCTCCAATGGCAGCGACCTGGGTGTGCAGAGTCCAGCCAGCAGGAGGAGGAGCATGGCTCTGGCTGGCCAGGCTCGTTTCATGCGGCACGTGCTGCCACCACATGCGCTGCCCTACTTTTTTCTTTTTTTTTGGCTTGGGCTTTTTGACACCAGGATCTCCCAGTATCAAAAAACCCTGCCACACTGCAAATCAGCAGAGTGGCAAATATCTGAATGTGTGGCACATGCGGTTTGCTGCACTGCAGATGGGTCTGCAGCACCGAAAACTGTACATGCATGCTTGTCTGGATGCACCCAATATGGCAAGTACTGTACACTGTTAGACAGTCCTGCAGTAGAAGACTGAGGTCATCGAGGGAACCTGGTTTTCTCTGTTTAAAAATCCCAAATTCTCTAATTTAAAAAAAACCCAAAGTCCACATTTTTCCATGAATAAAATTAAATGCCATTATATATATAAGTATCAGTTGAACACAATGTTTTATTGGTATCTTTATAATTTTAAAGCAATTTGGAAGCCTACCAGTGCCTCAATCATTATAATAAAATAAATTCTACATACCTATACATTTTGGCATTTGATTTTGTTTTACCATGGAAAAAAAAAAAATCAGAGCTCCTCCTACCCTCTTCGCTCACCAGGATGTGGGTCCAGCTGCAGCTGTCCCCCCAACAACCTCCCCACCCCTGCTTTGTGGTGCTGATTAGCTCCGATATGCCAGTGCCCAGCCCCTGCTGCTGTTCCTCACTCCTAATCCACAAACCCTGGCCCTGACAGTGCCCCTCACTCCCGACCCACAGCCCTGCCAGCCCTGTCAGTGCCCCTCACTCCCAACCCAATGAGCAAGGACACAGGTGACAGGCTGGGAGCGAGAGGGGCATGTGCCCACCCAAATTTCTGTGTCCACAGTGAGGTGTGGGGCAGCAGCCAGGCAGGAGCTGCCTCTGCAGCCCAGCAGACAGGACCCAGTATGGAAGGAGAGCCGTGCTGCCACGACTGCCAAGATGAGGCTTGGCAGTGGCATGGGAGCACCTCACCTTGGAGGCTATACTAGCACGCCACTCCTTCCCACTGGGCTGCGGAGGCAGCTCTTACCCAGAGCTGGTCCGGCCTAACTGCAGCCTTGCACCCCATTGCAGGCACATAAA
>NW_005842624.1:449786-458825 GCF_000455745.1 Alligator sinensis | reverse complement strand
CCTTGTAGGCTGAAACTCTGTCAGCCTGCAAGGGGAAACCTACCGTTTCCCACATTTTTCTCCTTTAAAGGAGCAAATCCATTTTTCCATGGTAAATGGAAAACCCAGATCCCTGGTTATCAGTTAGGAAGGATCTAAAACAAAACAAAAACAAACCAACAAATCGTCTAATGTCTCGAAGAAAAAAAAGTCAGCAGAAAAAGATGATACCCAGACCTGGATGACGCAGAAGATCAGAAGTGTTGTTAATTGTGATAGGAAAAAAAGGAAATTATGGAAGAAATAAGAATTCAATTTTGGCCATACTAAACTTAAAATCAAGGCAAGACATCCTTCTGATATGATTTTCTGTGATTTAGTAAAAGGAGGTGCCAAGAGATTGATTCTGAGTCTCTTGTATAATGATTATACTTGACTTAATTTGCTGGTGCAGCTTTCACATGGAAAAAGTAGTAAGCAGGTGGGGGAAAGGATGAGATACAGACTTTATTGTTTGTGGGGGTGGGGGGGTTGTTTTTTACTTATAATTTATTGTCTGTTTTAGAATAAAGGTGGGGTTAAAAAAAACTAATCAGTTAAAAGCAACCAATTAAAAGCACAGAACCCCATTATGGAGCTAGTTAGGGAAAAAATAAAAACCACCAAAGAACAACTCATTCAGCCATGGGGCACAGTAGATCCTGGGTTGTTGCCCTTTACTTCAAAAAGTGATCTTCACCTTAAAAAAGCTGGAGACCACTGGGCAAGACAAATGTGTCTTCCTAGCTTTAAATTAAAGGTGCAAATACCATATAGGCACTCTGTTTCTAAAAAACAGATTAAGAAAATCCTTTTAAATTTTAACATAATTTTAAGAACAGCGCAAAAATCTTTAACAGAAGTAAATGTATTCTATTAGTCTTATAAATAGTTAGCATTCACTAAATTTCTATAAGCAACTTAACCTGTGTTTGAGCTTAACAGAATTTAGCCCTGTAAAAACAGTCTATGGTACTATTGCCTCATGCCCCATGAGTCTCTTAAGTTAAAGCAGTCACAGAAATGACTCTCCATTCAGAGAGAAGCACCCAATTCCTTTCTGTTAGTGACAGCTGAACAGACTTGCTACAAATGCCCTCTATAATACAGATCAGACATATGACAAATGGAAAGGGATTTGGTAAACAGTTAGCATGACCTGTCTGTCTGCTAATAAAGACGTTCAGAGGATGTGGAAACCCAAATATGCACCCATAGACATTCTAATGTACTCCTTATGGCAGTAAATTGATTGAATGCCAGGACTAATATCTTCTAACACCCTGGTCTTTGATCAGAGCTTTGTCTCCAACTTAAGACCCAATCGTCAGGCGCTGCCAAAAGAGTGTTACAACAGACTTACACAAGTTGCAAGTATCTGAGCTTGACAAAGTAGTAAAAAAAGCTTTTTAAAATTGTGACTTTGGTAACACTGGCAAGTCAGGTGGGACAGATGAAACTGCCTTTCTGAAGACCTGAAGTGCCAAGCAAACCACAACTCCAGGAAGTTGCCAAAAGGTAATGAAACCAGTAAAGTAATTTTGCAAAATATCCCCTAACAACTGAAGACAATAAGGGAAATTAACTATACTAAATATCTGCAGTATCTAATCTATAGAAAGTGTGAGGAGTACTACAAATGTAACTGCTGGCAAGTACTACGGCTGAGAGAGAGATACAGAGAAAATATTTTACATAAAAAGCAGAATTTTCCGCACGTGAGATGGATCACAGTAGAACTGCAGAAAAAGGTCATTTTCCTTAAGTTTTTAAATATTGAGAAGCAAGAAGAGTTAGATCAGCAATTGTCTATATTACTGAAGCTTTAATATATATATGTACCTAAAAAACCGTGCACCTCACTTCTACACCAAAAAATGAACCAACTAAAGTAGAGAAAATTCAGAAGCAATCCAGTAAAAAAAAAAAAGTAAAATGAATTTAAATACACATTCAGGAAAGCATGAAGGAAATTAAGCCAAACCACAGTGAAGACTTCTTCCCCTCCCAAGAAATTTTTTTTTTAAATCGGTTTTATAAAAAGCACACTTAAAATTGTTAAGATCTTACTTAATCAGCAAAGAACTGAGTATGAGGGAAAAAACTAATGTGAATTTGCCTCCATTTTGCCAGTAATATACTCGTATCAAGAACAAGATACAACTAAACTTGAACTGCTGTCAAGAACAAAACAGAAACCTAGATCATCCCTCCCAAATATTCCCTCACCTGAATACTTTGGGGCAGAACCACTGTTGAAGTCACAAAAAAGTTATTCTAACTTCAAGTATGATTCTGTTCTTGCACCAATATTATTTCTCTATTCAATTTTAACAGGACTGCAGAATGATTACTGAGAGTGACAGGACAACAAAGTTGCTGAAGAAACCATGTCTAAGAAACTGAATACTGCTGCAAATTATGTGTTGAAAAATTATAAACTGGGGCTCTGTGTTATAAGGCAATGAAATAAATCATTTACACACAATAAAGAAGCATTTTCTCAAAAGTGAGGAGTCTCAAATGGCAACCCATTGGCCAGTGAGTTAACGGAACTGAAAGCCAATACAAAGTACAGGTGAGAAAGCAGAAGTTGACAAAATAAGCTGTCCAAACAGCTTATAAACAGCTTATAGGAAAAGCATCAACTGCTGCATAGAAAGATGGACACAGAAAAACCCAGTCAGCTGCTTGTAAACAGTTTCAGATATGGAAATAAAGACCACCACCATAAGAATGCCAGACAAAGAACAATGATTCCAGAAACCAGCTAGAAGGGAAACAGAAAAATGAGGGTTACCAAGAGAAATTCAGATTTCCAAAGTCATATATGTAGGAAAATTACAGGGAAGCAGAGAAAACTGACAGCAGTATTTCATCTAACCTAAGTTGCCTAACATTAGTTACCTAAGCAGCAAGCAGAATAGTTAGCTTAATTGAAACTGATATTAAATAAACAATTCCCTCAAAGTAAAACATCAACACCATGCTTCAGTGTCCCAACATGTGATGGGACACTGAAGCTCAGCAGTGCAGCATCTCAAACTAAGAGAAGATCATCTCCCATCACTGGTCCCTTCCCCCCCACCAATCAGAGTAAGAGACAGGCGCCACTGTTGCAAGTTACCTAATTATGGCTTCTTTGCTTTTCATTCCATCCAGGAAGAGCACACACCAACTGCAGAAACTTCCTCAGCCTGACAAGGGTTTTTAAACCCAAAAGCTTGCTTAAATATTTTTTTCCAAGTATTTAAGTTGGTCTAATAAAAAAATAACAGATTCACCCAAAGAACCTTGTCTGCCCATGTCTTTAGATCAACACGGCTACAACCTACAACCCTGTAATTATGCACCAGCACCTAGCTTCACTACCAGTAAGGAATATGCATTTCTTCATACTGATTAGTAGAGTCAAAACTTAAAGTTAGTGCAAAGGCAAAAAACACTAACGTAAAGCTAGGTTTATGCAGGCCTGGACACAAAGAGTGTAACAGCAGTGGTAAACCTGACTTGCTACCAGGCTTTAAGATCTTTATGTTAAAAAAAAAAAGATTAAAAAAAAAAACCCTCCCCCCAACCAAAAAAAATGCACTAGTCAAAATGCCTAAAATGGATTCTTTTGTCACTAACAAAGTTTGACATTTTGAAGGTATGAACCAAGACAGAAAGTTTACAGCAGATTAAGTCTGCTATTCTAGTCGATACTCAATAGATAAGACCCTTAGACATAGCATCAATGTCAGAAGAGAGAGTAGTATCAAGAACCCAGGGCTAAGCCAGCAAAAAAGAACAGTCCAAAGGCTTATCTATACTTGAAAGTTAATGCAGATTAAGACAGGATGTGAATTTAAAGAGCAACTGCTACTTCAGAAAGTAGGTTTCTTTCCCTGCTCAGTTCAATCCACTTTCAAGGTAAATTGAGATAAACAGAAGCAAGACACTGTCTTGAATAACTGTGTCCACAGATGGAGCTATTCAATAACAGACACTTGCAAAAAAATCATGCCATTTGCAGATAAGCCCCAAGAGATCAAGATTTGTACAAACCAGGAGTGAACTTGAACGAGTTATTCAACATACAAAACTTTCTCTAGAGATGGAAAGAAAAAAACAAATCTGTAATGCTATTTAGCAACAGCAGCATGAGAAAGAGAGCAATAGTTTAAAATTCTGATCAGGAATGACCAACCTCTGGCCTGCAAAGCCACAACATCTGGCCTGCAAAAATCCCCACAGGTCAGAAGAATTGGCAGTTGGGGAACCAGGGAAGCTCCACACAGCTGGGTCCAGGTCAGCCTAGACCACTGCAGCACAGTGAGATCAGGGCCAGGTCTGTTTTGTGCGTGTCCAGATCAGGGCTGGCCTGTTCACCCCATCCCTTCCCCTCACACATCCAGATGGGGGCCAGGCCATTCCCACCCCCACCAATAGATGGCTCAGACCACGCATCTACCTGCCCATGGCTGGGTGGGGCCCTGCCCACTCAGATCAAGCTCACCAGCTGGATCCGGTCTATAGTTGAAACTGGCACCGCTCATCTGGCCCAGGGGGCAAAAACACTGGATACTACTGGCCTAAACTATAAGGAACTGAATGATGCAGGGAGAACCCCACTGGATACTACTGGCCTAAACTATAAGGAACTTAATGATGCAGGGAGACCCCCCCCAGCCATTCCTTCAAATCAAAGAAACCACAAATAAACGAGAAGGTAGATCTAACATGAAGAATTAAAATTAAAGGAAGATGACAGATCTGTGGCTGAATAAAGTTACCATAACACTTCCCAGGCTGTTAGGAAAGCTAAGGCAGTTACGGAACTAGGGCTAGCATCAAGGACAACAAAAAGTCCTTTTTTAAATACATAGGGAGTATGAAGAAAGCACCAGGTAACATGGGGCCCCTACAGGATATGGTAGGCAATCTGGTGGTTGCACCAGAAGAAAAGGCAGACCTTTTTAACAATTTCTTTGCCTCCATTTTTTTGTGCAAGGACCAGGACTCCCCCACTGGGATTCACAATGGACTCAGGAGAGACTCCGACAGGCCTAGAGTCAGGGAAGACCAAGTTAGGAAACTTCTGGAGGGGCTGGACATGTTCAAATCAGCAGGTCCAGATGCTCTCCACCCTAGGGTGCTGAGGGAATTGGCAGGGGTTATTGAGGGGCCCCTGGCATGGCTTTATGACCACTCGTAGTGCTCTGGCCAGGTGTCAGACGAGTGTAAGAGGGCCAACGTGGTCCCCATTTTCAAACAAGGGAGGAGGGAGGACCCAGGCAACTATTGGCACCTTAGTCTTACTTCAATCCTGGGGAAGCTCTTTGAGAAGATTATCCAGGAGTACATCTGGGAAGGACCGGCAGGGGGGACGATGCTCAGGGGCAACCAGCATGGGCTCATCAGAAGCAGGTCCTGTCAGACCAACCTGACTGCCTTCTACGACCAGGTCACAAAATCCTTGGACACGGGAGTCGCGGTGGACGTAGTCTTTCTGGACTTTAGGAAGGCTTTTGACACTGTCTCTCATCCCATTCTCATTAAAAAATTAGGCAACTGTAGCGTTGATGCCTACACAGTCAGATGGGTCACAAATTATCTGGAGGGCTGCACCCAGAGAGCAGTGGTGGACAAGTCGTTTTCAACCTGGAGGGACATGGGCAGTGGGATCCCCCAGGGCTCGGTCCTTGGGCCTGCACTGTTTAAGATCTTCATCAGCGACTTGGACGAGGAGGTGAAAAGCACCCTGTTCAAATTTGTGGATGACACTAAGATGTGGGGAGAGGTGGTCATGCTAGAAGGGAGGGACAGGCTACAACTAGATCTGGACAGGTTACAGGGGTGGGCAGATAAGAACAGGATGGGATTCAATAATGACAAGTGCAAGATACTACACTTGGGCAGTAAGAACCAGCACCATACCTATATGCTGGGGAACTTCCTTCTCAAAAGCACAGTGGCAGAAAGAGATCGTGGAGTCATTATCAATTCCAAAATGAACATGGGCCGCCAACGTGAGGACGCAGTCAGTAAGGCCAAACACACCTTGTCATGCATCCACAGATGCATCACAAGCAGGGCCAAAGAGGTGATCCTCTCCCTCTATGCAACACTGGTCAGGCCACAGCTGGAATACTGCATCCAGTTCGGGGCGCTGCACTTCAGGAGGGGTGTGGCCAGCATCAAGAGGGTCCAGAGGAGGGCCACTCGCATGATTCAGGGACAGCAGGGCAGACCCTATGAGGAGAGGCTATGGGACCTGAACCTATTCAGCCTTCACAAGAGAAGGCTGAGAGGGGATCTGATGGCCGTCTACAAACTTACCAGGGGGGACCAGCGGGGAATGGGAAGAGACCCTGTTCACCCGTGCACTTCCTGGAGTAACAAGGAATAACAGCCATAAGTTGTTTGAGAGTAGGTTCAGGCGGGACATTAGAAGGCACTACTTCACAGCCTGGGTGGCTAGGATCTGGAACCAACTTCCAAGGGAAGTGGTGCTGGCTCCTACCTTGGGGGTCTTTAAGAGGAGGCTTGACGATTACCTAGCTGGGGTCATATGAGCCCAGTATTATCTCCTGCCCAGGGCAGGGGGTCGGACTCAATGATCTACTTAGGTCCCTTCCGACCCTACATCTATGAATCTATGAAAGTGGTGATCAAGCTGGATCTACTAGTAGGAAAAATTTCCAATGAGACTGATGCTATTATATGCACAACTGCTAGATACTAATACCAAAAATGGAAGTGAAACCTTGGAACCAAAAACAACTAGATTGGGGAGAGGGATGTGATAGAGTGATATAATAATCCATTGACATTCCTATCTAACTAGAGCTCCAAAAAGACATTAACATACAAATACAAAATCCACTTACTGCCCAGTATTTAAATCTAACTATTAGGCTGGTGAATGTACAATGGAATTATCCTCAAGTTTGCCACATGTCTTACCAAGTACTTGTTTCTGCATCTTAACCTTAATCCTATCTAAGACTGATGTTTAAATGAAGCAATATTTACTTAAAAGATTATTCTAAACCTAGTGTTACACTGTTGGACAAGTAAACTTAATTCAATATATTTTTAAATAGCTTGCTGTATAATAATAATATGGTAACTTCATAGTTATTCAAATTATTTCATGATATGAAATGAATAACTCTTGTACACTTTAAATGTTCAAAACTGGTCTTTCCAATTGGCAATGGAACTGTAAGTATGAGGAAAAACATCCCCAATGTGATTAGTGAAATGCAGAAGTAATCTAGAAGTTGCCAGCAGTAGTATCATAGCAGGTGAGATAGGAGAGAAACTCAGACTGAACAGCAAATTTTGTTCAGAGAAATACTGGGGTATTAAACATGAGAGAAAGCCAGCTTCACAGCATGAGAAGAATCAGTATTTTTACCACAATTTAAACAAGAGTGATTTTGTAGATCCCAGGACCTTAGTATTTAAAGGAAGCTGCATTTTAAGCTAAGCACAGCTATTTTTCCTATTTTTCAGGGTACTAACATGCACAGAACCTTTCCAATGCAATTTTATCTGCAGTCTACATCCAAAGTAAGAGGCAAAAATCTGTAACTACGCATACTGAAATACTACAGTACCACGAATCTTTCTGCTAAGACTTGACTATCCAGTATAAGAAATCAATCAAGTACAATGTCCAAACCATTACTAGACAAGCAAACAAATGCACAATATCACTATTTCAGAATCTGAACATCTTCCTCTCAGGACTTGACACAAAACCACCCATTCACTATTAAAATGCCACAATGTAACAGAATTTTTGTTCACTTCTACATTGGTTTGGAAGTTATAACTTAAATAAGCAGGGCCTGTATATCCCTTTAGGATGAATCTAACTGTTGTATCATGCCATGCAGCTTTAGGCAAGTTAACTATATACAGTCTAAAATTACTTTTCTTGAAGGAAATACTAAGATGCAAGACTACATGCCCCTCTTCATTCACCAGTGAGATTAAGTTCCAATACCTTAATGCCTGAACATTCCTTTTGTCAACTGCATGCATCAAGGCATATAAACTTTACTTATACCAGAGCTGTCCAACTTCCAAGTAACCAGAGACCATGTGCTGCACAGCCTCCCTTTCCATACTGGGCAAACAGCATGACACCTCCCTATCCCACAACACACACATACAGGGGGGCACTCCCCTGCCAAAGGGCAGGGACTGGAAACAGAAGCACAAGGAGGGAAGGGAACCACAAAGACCCTGGCAGCAGCAGTTGTGGGAGGAGAGGCAGCTAGGCAGAAGCCTAAAGGCTACATATTGACCTAAGATTTCCAGTTGGACTGCACTAACTTATATCATTTAAGTCTAAATTACTTAAAAAGCTCAATCTGTCAATTTAAAAAAATGTCTGACTAGGAATGACATTCATATTGCAATTTTCTATCCCTCCCCTTCTACCCTGAAGTCCTTTCCCAACCTGCTCTGCTAATAACTTTAAAACTAATTAATTTAATACCTCCTCTACTTTACCCATAGATGTTTCTTTATGTAAAACTGTGCATCAATGTTTAACCTCTTAAGTCCTGTCAATATTTCTGTCATCAAGTTTATCAAATATTGTGACATTCTGCATCACATTGCATGAGCTAAGAATCAGAGCTCAAAATAAATGCTTTCAGCTACTGATTGAGGATTAACTAGCATCAAAATAAATTAGAAATATTAAAATAATGTATAACGTTATACATAAACTGTTTGTCATGCTTAAGAACTATGAGAATATTCCAAGGTGAAGAACAGTTTAATGTTTTCACAAATGGCAGGTGCTTGTCAGTTGTCAGTGATGGTTCCAGCATGGTTGGAAGACCACCATATAAATAGTATGGGATAGCCAAGCAGAAGACTGCCAGAGAAGTGGAAAAGTGCTTTATGCTTAAAGCTACAGATGAGTTTAATACATAAAACGTTCTTTACATTGATAATTGTACATTTATTAATCCACCTTGTAAAGTACAACTCACTCTTGAGCAGTGAATGACA
>NW_005842624.1:446826-449755 GCF_000455745.1 Alligator sinensis | reverse complement strand
CCTGCTGAAAAAGTATGTCTGAAGCTTGGGGGAAGTGAGTGGCAGAGAGGGGAGAAGTAGGAGAACCACACACTGGCAAAAGTTGCATCATTATTCTCATCAAGTTTCCATGGCCTTGATTAGCATTACTAGCTAGTATTGCCTTTATGCCACAGAATGTTATATACACAAACCATGTCAGAGTCCTAGGAAATAGTTTAAAAGTGCACCTGGAAACAAAGAGAAAAATCAAATAATCTCATTCAACATCAAAATGTTTGCAACTTTCTTCCATCCCTCATTATTTATTATTAAGAGCACTGACATGAAAATAGAGCATGTGCTGTAAGGTTTAAATCGCCCTACAGCTGACTTAAAGCAGTCATATTTGAAACTACTGCGCTGTCAGAATCTCTATTTGAATATAGAAATACTGAAGTTACTTCAAATTACTTAACAAATTTTCATTATAGAAGCAATGTGAAGATACGATTGTTTTTAATCTGTCTAGAATTGAAAAGCCATTAAAGGATGTTAAAATGTTTAACATGTATATCCTAAACTAAATGTTTCTGATATAATATTCAAAAGGTGGGAAGAAGCAGACTGTTTGGCAGGCCAGATTAAAAAAAACCAAGCTGTACATGTAATGAGAAGCCATACAACTGTATAGTGCTTTTTGCTACAATTAAATGTTTTAATTGCTCAACAGAAACAAACTAATGTATAAAACACTGTAGCTCTTTTTAAGTTACCTAACTGCTTACTGAATTTGCAAACAGCAAAAAAGTCAGACCGGAGTATGGGTTAATAAAACCCCTCTCCATTCTTCAGCAATGCGAACAATGTGCCTTTACCACTAGAGAGGGTTAAAAACAGACATTCCACTGTTATTATAACCACAAACATATGGTTTAACTAAAATTCACCAAACTCTGTCCTTTAAATTGATCTTAGTTGGATCAACTAGCTAGTAATTTTCCCCAATAGCAGTAAGTGCTATGTCGAATACTTCTATCCAGTTATGGAAGCTGGTGAAGCGTGCTAAAGCCATACAAAACTTATGAAATAACAGTACCTCATAAAAGAGGGTAAAAAGTAAATCCTTTTAAACATGCAGTAACAATCACTTGTTACTTTCAAGCAATTCACCTTTGCATGATCTCTCTCAATACATGATCACACAGTCTGCTTTTCAATAGCACTCAAGAAAACAAAACAAAAAAAAGGGTAGTTTATCCTATATCTTTCTATCAGAGGGTCACTGGTCATACCTTCATTATGTAAAACCAGACTCAATGCAAGAATTCAATCTCTTATTTTGCAACAAAATATACCGCATCATCCCCCAAATTGTAACATTCTCTCTAAATACAGGAAGCACTGTTTTGAGAAATTAAGTGAGTTTATTAGTTTGACTATTATTATTTTAAATTGATCCTCCAAAGACCTTACTTTTTCAGTTCCCAGAGTTAAAAACTTACTGAAAACTCCTAATATACAACAAATTAATTACAACCTGACCTCTTAACTACTGGCATCTAGTTAGGGTTAGAACTAGCTGGAAAAGGTTACTTTTTTTTCCAAAAGTTCCTGGAAAATGTGAACCTCTTGTCAAAAAAAAGTCATCCCTTGATTTTTCTACCAATCTATTTCTGAGTGCAGACCTGGTATAATAGAGCTAAGACCCCCACCTTAACTGATGTTATTTTGATAGCAGAATCATTCAGCCTGTAAACTCTCTCTTCCAACAGAGTTTGCATGCTGCTGTTCTGTTGGTTATGATGAGTCAGTGATAGCAAAGAGATGGTGATTCTGTATTAAGACCTCACACTGAAAGGTTACTTAGTGGTTTTTAAGAGTTCTACAGTCCAAATATGGTCAAATTCACTAGCAATATCCCTTTGTTTTGTACTTTAAACAATACAATGAAGCTCTACATCTGATTTAGCTAATGCACTTTGGTTTCTGCACCCTGTTCTGAAGCGTGCTGGCAACTTCACGTCATACCAGTGTACCTGGCCTGGCAAATACAAAAGGAAATGTTTTAAAATTGTATGCATCTTCCTTCACTTAAATCATCACACAGATAATCTGTTTCTGTGATTCCCCCCATACAGTGGGGGTGGGGATCACAGACTTCCAGCAGATAGCACACAGATGGAGTTCAAACACAAAAACTC
Organism: Alligator sinensis; assembly: GCF_000455745.1. Classification (NCBI taxonomy): domain Eukaryota; kingdom Metazoa; phylum Chordata; order Crocodylia; family Alligatoridae; genus Alligator; species Alligator sinensis. Next base: position 447,593 of record NW_005842624.1, on the reverse strand, counting down.
TTAGGACAGTTCTAAGAAAGTTATAATTATACCAAACTAAACTTAAAAGAAATCTCAACATGACACCTTTCTTCCACCATATCATGTCCCCCAACACAATAATCGGACAACTGAGGCTTAACCTAAACTATCTAATGTTCCTGTTTGTCCTCCCAGATTACATGAAACCCACTGAAGCCTCCTGTTCGGAAAAAGAAAGAGTGACACAAGCCTGGAAACCAGGCATGCCAAGAGCAGCAACACTTCCAGAGCTCCTGCATGAACCAACGGCCGTAGTGTTTGTCCAGAACCTGGTGCCTGCTTGCGCCTCCTCCGAGTCAGGCAGGCAGGCAGGGTCCTCACCCTTGCCAACAAGAATCGGGAGGTGACATTACTGTATTGGCAGGACCCTTCTCTTCTACATCTTTTTTTTTATTTTCAAGAAGTGTGGGGGGGCGGGGAGCAAAGCTGTGCTGTCCAGCCGCATGGTACAATGCAGAGCAATGACGCACAGATTCACCTCATCCACTCGCCCCCTAGTATGAGATGTGGGCACCCTGTGCCGCAGCCGGGGTGCCAGGCAGGAGGGGAAATCAATCCTGGGGAGGGAACAATGGGAGGGAGGGAGGGAGGAGGCTGGGAGCCTGCAGGCCTGGCTGGGCCAGAAGACGAAAGCAAGGAAGGATTCAACTTAGCAAGGTCCTCTCCGCCGCTCACAAAGCAGCAGCCGCAGCCGCCGCCCCTACAACCATGGCGGGGGCCCCCCCGCGCCCCCGCCCCCGGCTCGG
>NW_005842624.1:442967-446137 GCF_000455745.1 Alligator sinensis | reverse complement strand
GGTTCAGCCGCCGGGCCCCCGGAGAGCGGGGAGCAAGGCTGCCCGCGCGCTACCCGCACCTGCCTGGAGGAGGGGGGGCGTGATGTCACGTGGGGGGGCGCCCAACCCGCCCGCGGCCCCGCCCGGCGCGCCCCTGACAGGGGCCGGGGTGTCCTTGGCCCTGCCCTGGCGCGGCCCCTGAGCGCGGCCACGGGCTTCCCGCCGGCTCTGAGGCCTTAGGCTTGGCCAGTCTCATGCGGGGCTTAAACTTCCCAGGCTTTTGTAGGGCCATATTTTACACGCACACGTATATGTATGTGTGTTTACATGCATATAGTATTTCCAGGCTTTCACAGGGCGATATTTGATACACACACATATACGTTTACGTATTTTATACCCACACATATTCGCCCTGCAAAAAATGGAAATACTACATGTGTGTAAATATACATATGCACACACAAATATAAACATGTATTTACACACGTGGTATTTCCAAGCTTTATACATATTTTAATACACACACGTATTTACACACACGTAATATTTCCAGGCTTTTGCAGGGCCAGATTTTACAGCCACATGGATACGTGTATATGTATGTGTTTGCGTCTGTATATATCAGGGCTGAGCAAAATGCGACCCGGGAGCCGGATGCAGCCCGCCAAGCCATTCTATCTGACCCGCAGGGCCCCCCCAAAATTAAGAAAATTAATATTTATCTGCCTCTGGCTGCCTGTCATGTGGCCCTCGATACCTTGCCAAAACTCAGTAAGCGGCCCTCTGCCTGAAGTAATTGCCTGCCCCTGGTATATATACACACACACATACATGCATATACATACATAAATATATATATACATGTGTTAGGGATGTGCAAAATTTCACCAGCTGTTTCATTTCGGTGCTGTTCCAACTCATTTTGAGCCCAAAACAGCAACATCAAAACGAAACGAATGGCTTCAAAACAGCCTTGAAACTAAACGAGGGCAGTTGAAGTTTTCAAAAGTTTTCAAGTTCGAAGCTGAAGCTGGGCTTTCCTGCAGGGACGCAGAAAGTAAGGAGAGGGAAGGGGAAGAGGGGAGAAGGACACAGTAAAGGCATGCCTTAACACACGCACAGTCACACAGTGAGGGCATGCCTTAACACACACGGTGGAGAAGAAGCTCCTGCAGGAGGAAAGAAGAGCTCGGTCACAGTTTGGCTGCCTGAGATGCTGTTGATGCTACTGTGCTAATGCTCACTAAGTTATTTTATTACCTGTTGTCATTTAAAGTGGTGGACTGAAACGAGGCTGTAGGGGAGGAGGAGTCCTCACTGGGGCACACTACCGTGTCGTGTAGAGGCCCCACACACAGGGTCACTCATGTCACGAGTTTTGCTTGTCAGCAGCTTGAGATGAAGCTTTCCAAAAACCCCTGCACCTATCTCCTTGAAACGTGGCAGGCTTCATGGCCTCAGCAAAGGCTACCCCGCTGCGCCTTCATACTTACAAGTGACATGAGTTTTGCTTTCAATACTTTGAGGTGCATTTTCCCAGAAACCCCAGTATCTATTTCCTTGAAGCTTGGCAGGCTTCATGGCCTTAGAAGGGGCTACCATCTCTGCAAGGTTCATCTGAAATGAACAAGAAATGACAAAGTTATAGGTAGTTTCATGCTTCCTCATGATAGCCTATGGGCAAAACATTGAACCAGCGTCAAAACAGCTAAGTTTTGACAAAATGAAACAGAACAGTGCTTTCTAAATGAATCAAAACCTGAAACGAAACACTGTCCTGTCGAAATAGCAAAATGGAAGTCAAAATGAAATGGTGCTGTTTTGCACAGCCCTAATATGTGTGTATATATACCTACACCTGTGTGTGTGTGTGTGTGTACAGGGGGCTGGATCCGATGATCTTACAAGGTCCGTTCCAGCCCTAATGTCTATGAAATCTATTAAATATACATAATGTATATATATAGACACACACATATATACACATGCATATGCACATATGTGTGTATATGCATATATGTGTATATATATATTTACACACACATACATATATGTGTGTGTATATGCATGTGTATATATATATGTATTTATACACATGTAGTAGGCAACTGTTGATCCTCTGGATCATGATGTACAAGTAAGAGGTCTAGTCAGGTGCCAGATGAATCCGCTTGTGGCTGACAAGCCCAACTGGAAAGCAACACAGCTGGCTACAAGTTTCACAGATCATCATGTTGTCTGAGGTGGAGTCAGCACACTGCTTTCTTCTTTCTCATTTTTCTTCCATCCTCTGGATCAAAGCTGGTTCATGTTGAGCTGCACCCAGTGCCGCATGTTCCCTCCAGATTGGACAGGATTCTGCACGATCCTCCCAGCTTTTTACGTTGATGTTGAACAACTTCATATTTTTGCACAGGTCGTGGTACTGCCATACAGGGCAACTCTGCTGTCTAGAGCCATCTCAAATCTCATTATACAAAATGTTCTTGGGGTTATGGTCTTTTCCAATTCTCCTGACATGGTCAATCAATCGCAACCTCTTCTTTTTATAGTGGTTTTTAAGTGTGTCAGTCCTGTGCACTCCAGCACTTTTGTGTTTTGTATTCGGTCTTTATTTTCAGGATCTTACACAGCCATCTCATGTATATGCATATGTATATATATGTGTGTGTAACAGGGAACCAGAGGGCAGGCTAAGCTAAGCTAACTGCTAGAGGACTAGCCACCAGAAAGCACAAGGCCCATAACAGGACAGGGGTGACCGCTGGGGGGATGACTACCCCAGGAACTAGCTGCAAGAAGTAATATGCACAGGGGGTGGACATCTAGGTTGCCTAGGAGCAAAAGAACTACAAGCAGCTCAGCTAACCCACCACTGAGAAGGGCAGGTCAGCCCTCAAGCCAAAATGGAAATCCCTGTGGGTGGCTGGAGAGCCATCTGACAGGAAGGGTCAGGGCTTTTGAGGTACATAAGGCCAGTGCCTGAGGACCAGGGATCCTGGTTTTCTCTGATAAAAAAAATCCCCAATTTTCAGATTAAGAAAAGTAACTCCAAATCTACCTTTTTCCATGATTAAAATGAAACACCACTAAAATATTATCTATATATACAAAAGGTTTAGTCTGTCTGTCTGTGTGTCTGCCTGTGTGTCCGTAACTCTCCTGGGGGGGCGTGGCTCCTGGCAGTG
>NW_005842624.1:440357-442804 GCF_000455745.1 Alligator sinensis | reverse complement strand
GGCCACCCACTGCCCTGGGGGCGGGGGTGGGGCGCGGGGCCAGATGCAGAGCAGTGGGGGAGTGGGTGGCACATAGCCGGATGCAGAGCAGCGGCAGCACAGGGCAGTGGGTGGCAGCAGCATGTGCAAGCTTCCCACGGCTTGTCCTGGGAGGCAGTGCAGGGTGGTGGGTGGCAGCACTCCATACCCGCCTGCTCCCGCTCTCCTATGTCATTCTTGACGGGCAATTCACTAGTCTATATATAGCGGTGTTTCATTTTGATCATGTAAAAAGATTACTTTTTTAATCTGAAAATTGAGGATGATTTTTTTTCCCCGAGAAAACCAGGATCTCTGATGCTAAGCTTCTCAATGGTGGACACCATCTTTACTCTGAAAGCCTGATCCTGACCAATGTGGAGTCATGGCAACTGCTACTGAAGTCTTTACTGTTCAGGGTGAGGCCACAAGTATTTGAAATGCTTTCCTTAGCATTGCATGGTGTTCTGTTAACTTTGTTTTGCACTATCAGAGGGCACTCTCAGTGTCTATAGCAATCCTTATGGCCTTGGGATTGTCATGAGTGATGAAAGGGATGGCAGAGCAGCCCTTTCATCCCACATGTCTCCCTTCTACCTATGTAACTTAGGCAGGGGTCACATTACAGGAGGCATCACGGGGGGCTAGGCCTCCCCCTTTCCCCACCAGAAGAGACGAGAGCTGCCCCATAAGAGATAACGTCCTCACCTTGGGGTTTATCAGAGAAAACCAGGACAGAAAACCCTCCTGAGGACAGTCTGGCAGTCTGGCCCAGCAAGCAGCAGGGAGAGGAGCTCTAGAGCAGGAGGGATGCAGAAAGGGATTTACCGGCGCTCAGGCTATCCCCGAGAGATGCAAGTATGTTGCTAAAAGGGACTTATAATGTGTGAGGAAGTTATTGACCCAGAGTGTAAGATTTTTGTTGTTGTTGTTACACTGCTTGTGGGTTTGAATTTATGTTCTGATTAAGACCTGGAGGACCAGAGGGTGGCTGAAAGGGAGGACAAGAGACCACACAGGGGTGCCTGGGAGGCATTCCAGATTTTCATATCCGGGGCAGGCTCCAGCCACGCAGACCAGGGCCAAGGGCCCAAGCAGAGCAAGATGGACCAAGGGCCAGACAAGGCTTAGGCCCAGAAACCCAGACAGAGGACCTGTACAGATGGTGCATGAATCTAGAATAACATCTGCGAGGCACAGACATGGCTGTAGGGGCATAAGAAGGCCATATAACGCCATCAAAATAACTCCATCCAAGTGCCAGGTGAGAGAAAAGGGAGCGTACTTGAGGAGTCAGAGCAGGGCAGGAGCCATGTGGTCGTGAGGGGGTAACACGTCTTCCCCTAGGGCTCAGTCCTACCACAATATGTTTGTGTGTGTGTGTGTGTGTGTGTGTGTGTGTACACACACGTACAGAATTACTATACATCAGGGATATCAAGTATATGGTCTACAGGCCAGTGGGATCCATAAGTTGCTGGACCAACCCCATGTTCCAACCCCAGCCCCTCATGCCCTATGCAGTGTGCAGAGTGTATGCAGTGTGTAGGGTGGACCTGGTGCCGCACCCCTTGCACACAGCCCAGGGAGCTGGCCTAGGGAGCACGCTGCAGTGAATGAGGTGACTGGCAACAGTCCATCATGGCTTCCCAGAGTGTAAGCCCCTTCCCAGAAGGGGGCCACACTGTAGGGCCAGCACAACTGCTGTGGAGCATGGTGGTGCTGTGGGGGCTTAGCCAGGCAGGGCTCCTGGGGAGGGCAGGGACAGGGGTTATTCCTCCTTCCTCCAGCCTCCGCTTGGGGATCAGCCAGGGGTCCTATTCTGGGCAGGGATGAATGTTGCAGTGACAGCAGGCAGACCTGACTGCCAGTGGGGGTACAGGGGACACTAACTCTCCTCCCTGCCCCGCTCTGCCTCAGGGGCCATGGTGCCCAGTGCTGCAGAAGGAGGAGGGAGCAACCAGCAGACCCTGCTCAGGTCTCTGCTGGTGGCACAGGGAAGGGGGTATTAAACCCCTCTCTGGCCAGACCCACACCCTTGCCTATCCCTGCTTGGGCTGGAGAGCAGAGGGGCAGGGCAGCCTGGCTGGACTAGAGCAGAGCCCCTCTCAGCCCAGAGAGCATGCTGGGATGCTGGGGGTCTCTGGTTTATTTTAAACCAGCAAGGAGTCTGGGACAGAAACAGTGTAAACCAGTTTGAGTCAAATCATTTAAGTCTGATACTACATTCAGCTGGGTTTATCTCAAACTGGTTTCAGCAACTTTGAAATTGTTTTTGTCTCGGACGGCCAGGGCCAACTCGAGTTACGCTCGTATGTCAGGGCGGGCTGGTGAATGGAGAGGCAGACACAACTTATTGGTTGCAAAAACTTTACTCACGCTGCTTGCAATCACGACGCAGGTGGTCCGGTCGTCTGAACAACCACACG
>NW_005842624.1:432875-434461 GCF_000455745.1 Alligator sinensis | reverse complement strand
CGGCGGGGAAAGGGGTACGTCGGGGTTGCGCTCGGTGACGGGAAGAAAAATCGATAGGTGATCAGTCTATTGATTGGCAGCCGCAAGTCAGATAACTTCAGAGGCACTCTGCAGCGTGCTCAAAGCTCTTCGACATGGGCGGAAGTCGCGCGGAATTTTAAACGGCCAGCGAGCCAATTACTAGCCGCCACGTGTGAATAATTTAGTACTGGCCAATAGTGGGGTACAAATTTACATCCGAATAGCGGGAACTCTTTGCACCGTGCATTTCTGTGCTGCAAAGAAGAAATGCATCCTGCAAAGGAAACTGCAAATTGGTGGGACCTCTCTTGCACGCAGGCTCTCAATTGCAGCAGAACACTCTGCCGTGCAAAAGAGCTCTCATGTGGCCAGGAAATTCCATAGTGCCGAGGCACCAAAATCACTGGGTTGTGACAGTTTTATGTGCACTGAATGTCTGTTCTGTTACAGATTTAAACCAGGTTCTGATCACTTAAACCAGTTTAGGTGTAATGTCTGCCCCTAGCCTTGAAGACTTCCAAGGTTGGGGACTGCACCACCTCCTTGGGAAGTCTCTTCCAGATTCTGGTCACCCTTATCATAAATAAATTCTTCCTTCCATGTTACCTGAAACCATCCTCTAACAGATTCAACAGGAAATAGCATTCATACATGGAAATTTAACACATTCACATATTTCACAGGAAGGGCCTTAGAAAGGGGAGAGACAATGAACCTAGAATTTGAGTGCCTAAGCCATTTATTAATCTATTAGGTTTGAAAACAGTGGGAGGCTGTAACAGGAGACCCAAACATTGTTACTTGGACTCGAGGGAGGAGGAGGAAGACTCAGTCAGTACACCCAAAGCCTATGCCAAGGCAGTCCACAGGAAGGCAGGAGCTCTGGCAGATGGCATCCAGGAGAGGACTGTGAGAAAATGTTTGATAGGAGAATGGGGATTGAAGCATTGAGTCCAGACAGAGGGATCTTATGCCATGAAGCCAGGGGCTCCTGACACTTTAAGAGGAGAGAGCAGCAGGAGCACAGGCTGATCCTTAATTAAGAGAATGAAACCTCCTATGCATGGGGAAAGGAAAGGCATGTGATTGGAAGGAGGTGGGACTCCCAGGTCAATGAGGCCAGGCCCTAAGCCCAAGCAGGCAATCAAGCCCTGAAGGCTTCAGGACGAGGAACTTCCATAGGGAAGCAGACTGCGGGAAGCAGTGCCCAGGGGAACAGAGGCTACGCGCAAGGGTGAGAAGCTGGCCTAGCCTTCAAAGTTATAGTTCATGGGAGGCGAACTCCATGAAGGTGGTGAATAGATTATAGTTGTACTAAAATATGTTTGAGTTTGAAGCAGTTGCTTGCATTTTTGTTTTAGTTTAAATCAGAGGACTGGATGTGGCTGTAACAGGTAGACTGGAAGCCACAGGGGTGCTATAGGGGCATGCAGCTTAGAGGTCTACCAGAACTGGGGACCCAGTAGGTTGTGTGGGGCTAAAGCCCAAATGCTGTAGGAAGCAGACTTGAGAGCTGCCTTGCCTTGGGCCAAAGATGCCAAAGAAGACTGAGCTTAACCAAGAGT
>NW_005842624.1:423349-432844 GCF_000455745.1 Alligator sinensis | reverse complement strand
AGGAATGCCAGGGTAGCTGATACAGGGTGCTACGGTCCCAGAGACCAGATACCCAGAGAAGGCTGAGGCTGAGACAGCCAGGTCCAAATCAGTGGGCCAAGGCTGGAAGCAAAATGTAAAAGGATTGTGCCACACAAATCATGTTCACTTTTAAAAAAATGTTCTTTGATTTACAGCAAAATTTGCTGTATAGTCCCCATGGGTTGGACCTGTCCTGTTCCTTTCTCATTTGTAAGAGTGAGAAATTTTATGCCTGCTTTTCTACCTTCACCACTAAAATTCATTTCCTGGCCCATATAATCTTTTGACTTAACTACTGCCAGCTTCTCTGCGCTTCTCTGAATCCCATTTTACCCTATTACATTCTAATGCAGTCTCTTTTATACCATCTACTTCTACCACTCCAACAATATCCTCTTACTCCTTGAGTTCACTTGTTTCATCCCACATTTATATCATATTAGAATTTTTCATCCTTAGCGTCAGATCTTTGTACAAGAAATAGATCTTTGTCCATATTTTCACTTTATTTCTGTCATGACCCAATGATTGTGTGTGCGCTTCGGCACTGCAGAATTATTTCCCGCCACATGGAGCTTTCTTTGCACGGTGCAATTCTCGGCTGCAGAGAGAAAACCCGGTGCAAAGGAGTTCCCGCCACCCATATGTAAATTTGTTTCCCACTATTGGCTGTTTCTAAATTATTCCCACGTGGTGGCTAGCGATTGGCTTGCTAGTCGTATAAGAAGTTTGAGCAGTTTCCGCCCAAGTTGTAGAGGACTCCACAACCATCTTGTGGGGACTCTGAGCACGCGACACAGTAATAGAAACTTTGTGTGTGTCTCAGAGGAGTTCGGCGGCCTGATCAACCACCAACCTCTTCCCGTCTCGTTCGTTAAATTCTTAAGACGTATCTACGGTTTTGCACGCTCGTCAAGGGTATCCAGAGCTCTGTCGTGTTTGTTTTTGTGGAGCCTAGCAAACTCCGTGCGTGTGTCTTTGGTGGAGCCTAGCAAACTCCACTTGTGTTTGTCTGTAACTGCAACTCAAGAAAGTTTTTCCTGCTTGCGCCGCGACCACCTACGGTGTAAGTAAATCTTTAATTAACCGCTACGAGTCCGTGCCTAATTCTAGTCCGTCGTGCAAAAGTACCCGCCCTACCGTTGCGGGCTCCCGGCCACAGCCTGCTGCGCGCCCCCGAAAGCCTCGGACCGCTCCCCGGCCCACACAATTTCCTCCTGCATACCTCCCTCAAAGCCTCCCATCCCAAAGTTCTACTTGAACTTTTCTGTCTCTTCTTGTTAAGCCTTCTTCCATGCTGACCTTCTATGCTTGTTAACTCTCATTCTCCTAGTCCAACCATTTCCAACTCTCTTCTCGTTCAAATACCCTTAAAGCTTACTTAATATGAAAACTGTCAAAATATATACCATATATTTATTAATTTGTTGCTCTTGAAGTTTAGACCTTCAGCTTTTTCTATCACTTTGGACTTTATATACTAACTCTTGAAGTAGGGATAATAACACTGTGTACAATAGTAAGTTGAATAAAACAATTAATTTTTTACTTCTACCATGACAATTGGTACCTTATAGGAACCTAAATATAAGATTTACAAAGTATATATAAACTTAGCCCCATCATTCATGATTAATTATTTTCCTTTCACAGTCACACCGGCAGATTGCCTAACACCATCATGTCTTTCTTATTTTGGACACAGAGACAAAATTGACATGCAACAAATGCAATTGTAACTGCAATAGGTTGTAGTTTATATAAACAAATGTATTTGCAGTGATATTAACATATCCTGGTCATGAGTTATACTTTAAAAAAGATTGAGGAAAAATAAGGAGGATCCAGAACAATCATAACATTTTAATTAACAGTATTGCAGTATGTGATTAACCTAAATGCAGTTGATTGTCCTAGTGTTTAGAGAAACACACAAGTCTTTGAAAAGCAAAATACAGATGATATATTATTACACAATGTATATAGTTATGCTATTATAGAGCACTGCAAATCTCCAAAATATTTAAAGCATAAAATAAGGATTCCTTGATCTTGAGATTGATAAGAAAAGTAACCTAATTCCAGCTCCTGGGGAGCTAGCTACACCAAGGCCAGGCAGCTTTCAGCTGAACCTGCATGACACCCTGGAGGTAGGGGCAGGGAGAAGCAGTGGCAGCATGGATGCAACCAGTGGTGATGAGTAGGAGGTGCACCTCCTGAGAGCACCAGTGCACCCCCTGACCAGCCACTCTCACCACTTAGGCGATGGGCAGGGGGGGCATGCCCCCCTGCAAGTGCTGGCTGGTCACTTCAGTCACTCCCAGAAGTGGCTGTAGCGATCATCTGGAGCAATTGGCCATGGGGGAACTCCCTCCAGGCAGTGAGATCTGCTATGGGGGGGACCCCCTCCACCTGGGCATCGAGATCTTCTGCGGGGGTATCTCCCCCCAGGTATCGAGATCGGCCGCAGGGGGACCCTGCCCCCAGGCAGTGAGATCAGCTGCAAGGGATCCCCCCAGGCAGCGAGACTGGTCACAGGAGGGACACATGCCCCCCCCGACTAAGGCAGCATCAGTCGCCCATGGATACAACTTTCAGGTGCCTGTCCTAAGTTCAGTTCCCCACCAAAGGGAAGCTGTGCAATAATCATCAGAGTTATTCACAATCACTGCTATCCTGAGACTCAGGGCTTGAAGGGAATTAGGCAGAAGACAGGCTGCACCCACTCTGTACTCTGTGACCCAGATTAGTTCTAAATGATTCTCTCAACCGGATTAATTAGTTTGCATGGAATTTTGGCTACTGTAACGATGCTGCTTCTGTACCCAATTTAACTCATGTTGAGGTAGCTAAGATATTACTGTACTGCAGACAAATTCTTAAGTGCTTAACTGCCACTTTAAGTGCTTGAGTGTAAAATTTAAATTAAATAACTCCTGTTCAGCTAGTGCCTAACCTTAGAGATTCACAGGGCACATCTACACGTTCATTAATGTGCAGTAGTTACCGTGCATCGAGTTTAGTACTTGCTTAATGAAGTACTAACTAAATGCATAGTAACTGTAGTTACTGCGCAGCAGTGCCGAAGAATGGTTTTTTTGTGATGTTTTCTGTGCAGTAGCCTAATACTACTGTGCAGTAGCATATTAGTGTGGTTTTTGCCTGGCATGCTACTGTGCAGTATTAGGCTACTGTGCGTTAAGTGTCTCATGTAGACGTGCCCACAGTGTCCCTAGGTACCTAAGTTGTCAGAATTAAAGTTGCCTAAATGTCTAAAGGTCTGCATCTGGGCATGATCAGAAATATCTCATTCTTGACAATGTTGAGTGATGTATTTAAGTGTCTTTGGGATTTGTAAATTAGATATTTTTCTGCTTATCTTGCTTAAACAGTTCAGTGTTGTAGGTGCTTTCAAAGAATGTCTAATACATCAGACTCAATACAACACACAGCTGGTGAAGTTGCCATGATTCCCATTTCATGCAGTAATGCAGTCATTACAATACTCACCCAGGAAGTGGGAGGTCTAGATTTATTTCCCTCTCCTACCTAAGGTTGTTTGGAGCTTACATCTCCTGGAAGATTCATAGATGTTAGGGTTGGAAGGGACCTCATCAGATCATCAAGTCTGACCCCCTGCCCTGTTCAGGAAAAAGCACTGTGGTCAGATGACCCCAGCCAGATGCCCATCCGGCCTTCTCTTAAAGACCCCCAAGGTAGGGGAGAGCACCACCTCCCTTGGAACTCCATTCCAAATTCTGGCCACCTTTACCGTAAAGAAATTCTTCCTGATGTCCAGCCTAAATCTGCTTTCTTTCAGTTTGTGACTGTTGTTCCTTGTTACCCCAGGAGGCACCCTGGTAAACAGAGCATCTCCAATTCCTTTCCCCTCCGCCCCCCAGTGAATTTGTAGGCAGCCACAAGATCACCTCTCAGCCTTCTCTTGCACAGGCTGAAGAGATCCAGGTCCCCTAGTCTCTCCTCATAGGGCTTGACCTGCACACCCTTAACCATACAAATGGCCCCTCTCTGGCCCCTCTCTAGGTTATCCACATCCTTCTTAAAGTATGGCACTCAAAACTGGACACAGTACTCCAACTGCAGTCTGACCAATGCCGCATAGAGGGGAAGTATCACCTCTTTGCATCTATTCATCATGCTTCTGCTAATGCATGATAAAATGCAGTTAGCTTTGCTGATGATTGCGGCACGCTGATGACTCATGTTCATCTTGGAGTCCACTATGACTCTGAGATCTTCTGTGCTGCTGAGAGGGTCTTTCCCCAGTTGGTAAGTGTACTGGATATTTTTATGCCCTCGGTGCAGCACTCTGCATTTGTCCTTGTTGAACTGCATCCTATTGTATTCAGCCCACTCTTACAACCTGATGTTCCCTACCCTCTGATGTGTTCATTTCACCCTACAATTTAGTATCATCCACAAACTTGGACAGAGTACACCTCACTCCCACATCCAAGTCACTGATGAAGACATTAAAGAGTACAGGTCCGAGGACTGAGCCCTGTGGGACCCCACTGCTCACATCCTTCCAGGTTGATACTGACGTGTCCACCACCACCCTCTGAGTGTGACCCCCAAGCCAATTTGCCACCCAATGGACTATGTAAACATCTAAGTCACAGCCTCTTAATTTAATTATGAGAATGGGGTGAGATACTGTATTGAAGGCCTTCCTAAAATCCAAGTAAATGATATCCACTTCTACTCTTGCACCTAGGCATTTTGTAACCTGGTCATAAAGGAAACCAGATGAGTCAGGCATGGTGTATATGCTATGAACCCATGCTGGTTGCCCTGCTGCATTATTTTTCCCACTGGACTCTCACAAATAGGATCCCTGGTACAGGATGCAGTCTGTCTGACTCACAAAGGACTCACCCCCCTCCCCTCCTCTACCTAAACGAAACTGATTAAGATGCAGTGAGAGACGCACCTAAGACCCTCACCAGATAAGGGTGACGAGTGAATCAACTGCCCTAGGTCTCATTTACATGAGAGATGGAAAACAGAAAGCCTGAAGCAGAGGCTGCAGTGAATTCTGGGACCAGAGAAGCAGGAGAGCGCTGCATGATGGGGAATCTGTGCTTCCAATGTTAATCAACCCATGTTCACACACACCCAGCTCAGCATTTATCAGACCAGTTCTAATCTGGATTTACTAAGGACTTTTCCCCCCCAGACACACACACACAGCTCTAAGTTTAATAGGCATCTCGGGCCGTACATTCCCCGGTCCCACTATGGGAGGCCTATTTAAACTTGATTGACTAAAACTCGGTTGCCGGGTTAGGGAATGCTGAGGCAAGAGACCGAGTCAGAGGGGGTATGGGCAACATTTGAACAATGGTTAAGGGTTCATCACAGCATCCAGCCTGCTGGAGCCCTAATCCCAGGTGTTGTCATATCTTTCCCGAGACGACTGGTGGGAGTCCTCTCCACAAAAGGTTATGAGCACCCCAATAATTGTTTTAAGTCTGTTAAAAGACTATAGTAAGATCTGGAAAAGTCATGCTAAGCTGAGGCTTGTGCACAACAAGTAAAAATCCAAAATCCTGATGCTGCAAGCTATCTATTGTTCCTGAAGAAACCATGAGATATCCCATCAGTATATCTGCCACCCATAGGAATTTCAAGCTGGCTCCCAAGTATTTGGGTTACTCCCTAATCTTAAGTGTTTCCTGATTATCAATCAGTTTCCTGAGATGGTCCAAACCAGATAACCCCTTGTCAATAGAAAAGACAATGATTTACACTACTGAGGGTGCTTCAAAGCAGCTGAACTGAGGGTATAAAAATCTGTAAGTGTGTGTGCTGCTAGAAGAGGAAAAGGAAGGAAAAGAAGTAGAAGCAGGAGGAAAGAAGGAGAAGAAGAAAACCCCTGTGCTGACACCATCCCCTGTCGTTCTTGGGACGCTGGAAGAACAGATCATCTCTCTCTTCAAGGATTGTGCTACGGACTGTGCCTGTCAGCTTTGCAGCCTGAGTACCGTGGACTAGGTGAGATCCCAGCGTTCTCTGTCTTCTTTCTAGGCATAAACTTCTGAACCTGAACTGTATCAGTTAAGCTTGAGCTAAGTTTCCCCAAATACTTAGTGAAACCAGGGTAGTATTGTCATTGTTGGTGTTTGTTTTTCTTTTGCATGTCTATTACTACTAGTACTATTATATATTTCATATGCTTAGCAATAAATAACTTTTATAGTCAAACTGGTAGTAGTTGGGTATATTTTTCCTTCTCTGCTTCTCTTTCCTCCCGTGCTCTGCAGCAACGCTTCTTTTACCTATGCTAAAGATCCCTGTGAAGCCCAAATTATTGTGGGGTCTGCTCATCAAGAGGCCAAAGATTGGGACGTGCTGAGTTTGAAACACATAAGGGGATCAGCTTGTATAGGCTGATTGACCCAGTTTGACTCAGACGTGCCCTTATGAACTGAATGCTGGCCCATGAGGGTGTCAGCTGGACACCCAGCCGGATTCAGAGGGATTCTGTTTACCTGTGTGCTTGTGTCTGACTGCATTTTATTGTTGCTCTTATGAACTGATTCTTGGCATATGAGGGTGTCAGCCTGTCCATGCTGATCAGCCCGGCCAGGTCAGGCGTGTCACGTTAATTTGTGTGTGTTTGTGTGTATGACTGATTTGGTGACTGGAGGAACCCAGTCCCATTGAAACTGAGTCCTGCAAGATAGCTCCATTGGGGGTGAGGGCTTGCAGAAGGGAGAAATACAGCTCCGTATAGTAACACAAGCAGCACATTGACAGAATCACCAAGACCCTAGAAACTATCCCTAATAAATGAGCACACTCCAAAGTAATGGGCAAATTTGGTAACATTCCTTCCTTCCTTTCTTGAAAACAGGGACCACATTGGCCCTTTTCCAGTCCTCCAGGACCTGACCCGAGCACCACGAGCACTCAAACAGCCATGCCAGTGGTTCTGCTATGACACTGGCCAATTCCTTCAGTACCCTCGGATGCAGCTCATCCAGGCTTGCTGACTTAAACACATCCAGTGCATCCAAGTTGGGGCTTGAGTCTGGAGTGGGCGCACGTGTGCCTCCAGCACACATGTGCCCCCTGTACTTACCAGCGGCAGCAGAGACCACGGCGGTGGATCCTCTAAAGGTAAGTGGGGCAGGGAAGCTGACACAGCCATAGAGGATCCAGAGGGGGAGGCCCCCAGATCCCTCTTAACTTAGCTGGCAGGGAGCCACGCTCCTGAGCTGCGCTCCTGAGCCGCGTGCGAACAGAGTGCACAAACAGGCATGCTCTGTGGGGTGCAGGCAGGCAGTTGACTAGGGGGGGACTTCCCCCCAGGTGAGGGGGGACTGTCCAGAGGCTGATCCTTGGGGCAGCGGCTGCAGCCATCCCAGTAACTGGGCCTCTCCCTGCAGGAGGGTGACACAGGGAGCGGGGCTGCCAGCAGGCTGTGCTGGGGAAGCCTGGAGCAGCCTGATTGGCTGAGCCCGGGCAGAGCAGCCTGTGTGGCTGGACCGGCGTGGGTAATTCAAACCAGGCCCCTTAAAAGCCACGGTTTGATCAAGCCTCCAGCAGTTGGGGCTTGAGTCGAGTGGTGTACTTACCAGCAGCGGCAGATCCTTTACTTACCAGCGGCGGCAGAGGCAGTGGCAGCGGACAACTGACAGAGGTCTGGATAGACCTGAGATCAGTGGGGAGGGGCATGCATCCATAGGAGCCCTTAAATGCCTCTACACTAACGCTTGTAGTATGGGGAACAAGCAGGAGGAACTTGTCCTCCTGCTAGCTAACACAATCCCGGACATAGTGGGGTCACTGAAACCTGGTAGGATTCAACCCATGATTGGGCAGTAAACATCAAGGGCTACAGACTGTTCAGGCGAGATAGAATGGGGAGGAAAACTGGGGGTGTGGTGCTCTACGTCAAAGAGCAATACATGTCCTAAACAAACAGCACGGGGTCAGAGGAGGGGCAGACTGAAGTGCTCTGGGTTAGAATACAAGGAGGTCGGGGGGAAAGGGACTAAACAGTGGATGTCTACTATCGACCACACAACCAGGGGGAAGAGCTGGACAGGGAATTCTCAGGTCAGCTTGTGGAGGCAGTTAGGTCAAGGGACATGGTCATCAAGAGTGACCTAAACTACCTGGACATCTGCTGGGAGGAGCAGTCAGCCAGGTCAGACCACTCACATAGGTTCCTAACCGAGATACAGGACCTCCACCTAACCCAGGAGGTGCATAGTCCCACCAGGGGAAATGCCTTGCTGGACTTGGTCCTGGCCACAGGCAACAACCTGGTGAGGGGACTGTGGGTTCTCAACCACCTGGGTGATAGCGATCATCACCTACTGGAATTCACCATCCAGTACAGGGTGTCAAAGGCCTGCAGCAAGGCAGCAGCCCTTGACTTAGAAAGGCCGATTTCAATGAGCTAAGGAGATTAATCGAGGAGGCACTGAGGTCCCAGAGAGTAGGGGAATTGGGAGTCCGAGATGAGTCATCGTTCCTTAAGGAGACGATCCTCTGTGCCCAAAGGGTGACAGTCCCAATGTGAGTCAAAGGGGTCAAGAGTGCTCAAAAGCCCCCAAGGCTCACCAAAGGCATTCAGGAATGTCTGAAAAGGAGGTGTACACCTGATGGAAGGGAGGGGCCATCACCAAGGGGGATTATTCCTCCGTTGCTCGAGTCTGTAGTAGGGCTGTTAGGAAGGCTAAGGTGGAGACAGATCTAGGACTAGCGACCAGGATCAAAGATAACAAGAAGTCCTTTTTTAAATACATAGGGAGTAAAAAGAAAGCACTGGGTAATGTGGGGCCCCTGCAGGACACACTTGGCAATCTGGTGGTTGCACCAGAAAACAAAGCTGACCTCTTTAACAAATTCTTTGTCTCCATTTTTCTGAGCAGGTACCGGGACATCCCCCCCACCGGGATTCCAGATGGACTCAGGAGAGGCACAGCCAGGCCTAGGGTCAGACAGGACCTAGTCAGGAAACTTCTGGTAGGGCTGGATGTGTTCACCCAAGAGTGCTGAGGGAATTGGCAGAGGTCATTGCAGGACCCCTGGCACAGCTTTATGAGCACTCACGGTGCTCTGACTAGGTACCAGAGGACTGGAAAAGGGTCAGTGGGGCCCCCATTTTCAAAAAGGGGAGGAAGGACGACCTGGGAAACAGTAGGCCTGTTAGTCTTACCTCAGTCCTGGGGAAGCTCTTAGAGAAAATTATCCACGAGCACATCTGTAAAGGACCAGCAGGGGAGATTATGCTTGTCTCGGACGGCCAGAGCCGACTCAAGTTGCGTTAGAAATTGGTCGTACGTTAGGGCGGGCTGGTGAATGGAGAGGCAGACACAACTTATCGGTTGCAAAAACTTTACTCATGCCACTTG
Source organism: Alligator sinensis (assembly GCF_000455745.1). NCBI lineage: Eukaryota > Metazoa > Chordata > Crocodylia > Alligatoridae > Alligator > Alligator sinensis. Next base: position 423,431 of record NW_005842624.1, on the reverse strand, counting down.
CAATCACGACGCAGGTGGTCCGGTCGTCTGAACAACCACACGAGTTGTTCCAGCTGGCGGGGCCCAAGCCAGTTAATCCGTC
>NW_005842624.1:420700-422869 GCF_000455745.1 Alligator sinensis | reverse complement strand
CCCGTCAGACCAACCTGGTTGCCTTCTACGACCAGGTCACAAAATTCTTGGACGCAGGAGCCGCTGTGGATATAGCCTTTATAGCCTCTGGACTTTAGGAAGGCCTTCGACACTGTCTCTCACCCATTCGCATTAAAAAATGAGGACATTGTGGTGTCGATTCCGAGAGAGTGGTGGTGGACAGGTCATTTTTTACTTGGAGGGACATGGGCAATGGAGTCCCCCAGGGCTCGGTCCTTGGGCCTGCTCTGTTTAACTTCTTCATCAGCAACTTGGACGAGGAGGTGAAAAGCACCCTGTTCAAATTTGCAGATGACACTAAGATGTGGGGAGAGGTGGGCATGCTAGAAGGGAGGGACAGGCTACATCTAGATCTGTACAGGTTACAGGGGTGGGCAGATGAAAATAGGATGGGATTCAATACTGACTAGTGCAAGGTACTGCACCTAGGGAGGAAGAACCAGCAGCATACTTATAGGCTGGGGAACTCCCTTCTTGTCAGAACAGAGGCAGAAAAGGATCTTGGAGTCATTATTGATTCCAAGATGAACATGGGCCACCAATGCAAGGACATGGTCAGTAAGGCTAACCGCATCTTGTCATGCATCCACAGATGCATCACGAGCAGATCCAAGGCGGTGATCTTCCCCCTCTATGTGACATTGGTCAGGCCACATTTGGAGTAATGCATCCAGTTCTGGGCGCCGCACTTCAGGAGGGATGTAGACAGCGTTGAGAGGGTCCAAAGGAGGGCCACTCGCATGGTCAGGGGGCAGCAGGGCAGGCCCTACGAGGAGAGGCTACGGGACCTGAACCTGTTCAGCCTCCACAAGCGAAGGGTGAGAGAGGATCTAGTGGCCATCTATAAACTTACTGGGGGGACCAGCAGGGAACAGGAGAGTCCCTGTTCCCCTGAGCACTACCAGGAGTAACGAGGAATAACGGCCACAAGTTCACTGAGAGTAGGTTCAGGCTAGACATCAGGAAGAACTACTTCACAGTCAGGGCAGCTAGGATCTGGAACCAACTTCCAAGGGAAGTGGTGATCACTCCTACCGTGGGGGTCTTCAAAAGGAGGCTAGACAATCACCTAGCCGGGGTCGTTTGACCCCAGCATTCTTTCCTGCCCATGGCGGGGGTTGGACTTGATGATCTGCTCAGGTTCCTTCCCACCCTACCAACTATGAAACTATGAAGTGACTCTCCACCAAGTCAGCGTCAACAGTTGGTGGGCTGGTGTCCATCTAAGAACCCATTTGAAGACTTGTCTTGATCCCTGTTCAGGAACACTGAGGCAATATACTCATTGAAAAGCTTAGCCTTGTCCCCCATGTCTGTCACTAATTGCTCCTGCTTATTTAGTAGGGCTCCTATGCTGCCCTGTGCCTTTCTTTTACTTCCTACATACCTAAAAATGACTTTTTGTTGTCTTTAATTTCTGTTGCCAGCCTCAGCTCCATGTTTGCTTTGGCCTTTCTAACTGCCTCCCTGCAAGTGCAGGCCAAGCAGGTATACTCCTCCTTGGTAGCTTCCCCTTGTTTCCACTGCCTATATGCCTCTTTTTTTTGCCTTTAGACTTGCCTGGATTTCTCTGTTTAGCCAAGGAGGTTTTTTGGCCCCTTTACCCCCTTTCCCTCGCAATGGGATAGTCTCCCTCTGCGCCCGAAGGATCACTTCCTTTAGGAACAACCACCCTTCCTGGACTCTCATCTCACCAATACTCTTATCCTGCAGTGCATCATTGACTAAACTTCTGATCACCCTGAAGTTAGCCTTCCTAAAGTCAAGCACTTCCACCCTATGCCATATGGTGAATTCTGATATTTGATGGTCACTGTCCACAAGGTGACCACAGATCTGAAGCTCCCCATGAGGTCATCCCCTGTAGCCAACACCAAGTCCAGTAAGGCATTCCACCTAGTGGGACTGTATACCTCCTGCTTTTGGGATCCAGCAGACCTCCTGAGGCTAAAAAGAAAGGCCTACAAAGGATGGAGGATGGGATTCACCTCCAAGGAGGAATATTCTGCACTGGTCCAGTCCTGCAGGGAGCAAACGAGGAAAGCCAAGGCTGCAACTGAACTCCAACTAGCTTCGAGCATCAAGGACAATATAAAGTCCTTTTTCAGATATGTGGGGAGCTGGAGGAAAAGCAAGGGCAACATTGGA
>NW_005842624.1:419152-420690 GCF_000455745.1 Alligator sinensis | reverse complement strand
CCTGGTGAACCAGATGGGACAACTGACAACTGACGCCCAGGAAAAAGCCAACCTATTAAATGGGTACTTTGCGTCGGTTTTTCATCAGTCCCACGGGATGCCCATGCCCGCTACGGAACAGGGAGGTCCAGGTGAGGGAGATCCCTTGCCGTTCATCAATGCTGACCTCATAAAGGAACATCTTGAGAGGCTGGATACCTTCAAGTCAGCTGGCCCTGACAATCTACACCCCAGGGTACTCAAGGAGCTGGTGAGCATCGTAGTCCAGCTTCTGGCACATATCTTTGAGAACTCCTGGCGCTCTGGTGTAGTGCCCGAAGCGTGGAAGAAGGCCAATGTGGTGCCTATCTTCAAGAAAGGAAGAAAAGTGGATCCGGCAAACTATAGGCCCATCAGCCTGACTTCTATCTCGGGGAAGATCTTAGAAAAATTTATTAAAGAGGCCATTCTTAATGGACTGGCTGACGCCAACATCCTGAGGGATAGCCAGGATGGGTTTGTAGTGGGTAGGTCTTGCTTGACCAATCTCATTTCCTTTTATGACCAGGTGACCTATCACCTGGACAAGGGAGAAGAGATTGATGTCATATATTTTGACTTCAAAAAAGCCTTCGATCTGGTATCCCATGATCACCTCTTGGTGAAACTGGCCAATTGTGGCCTTGGTTCCACCACAATCTGCTGGCTGGGAAATTGGCTCCCTGGTCAGACCAAGAGGGTGGTAATTGATGGAAATCAATCGTCATGGTGCCCTGTGACCAGTGGGGTCCCCCAAGGCTCTGTCCTTGGACCCATATTGTTCAACATCTTCATTAATGATGTGGACATTGGAGTTAGAAGTGGATTGGCCAAGTTCACCGATGACACCAAACTTTGGGGCAAAGCATCAACACCTGAAGACAAGAGGGCGATTCAGGCTGACCTGGACAAGCTCAGCAAATGGGCGGACGAGAACCTGATGGTGTTAATTGTGCGGGCCGGGAGCGGTCCGAGGCCCTCGGGCGCCTGTGTGCGGCGGGCTGTGGCCAGCAACCCGGACACGCCGGGTTGGGGAATGCAGGCCGGCGGGTTAGAATTAGGCACGGACGCTTAGCGGTTGATTAAAGATTATTTTACTTACACCGAAGATGGTCGCAGGCAGGAAAACTTGCTTGGGTTGCGGTTACGGACAGAAAATAAGAGAGGCGGACAAGAGTTCCTTCCACGCGAACCTCTAGCCCAATCCGGTTGAATGCTCTAAACTCGCGAGCCCGTCGTGTCAACTGAAGAAAACAACTCGAAGCAGAGAGCTCTGGATACACTCACACGAAGTTTGCTAGGCTCCGTGGAACTTGCGCGCAGGGAAGGGGTTCGTTGAGGGATCGTTCGGCGACGGGGTGAGGCCAGAGGTTGATCAGACCCCTATAGCCTGCGCTGGGTTCGATAGGCTCCGCAGTGCTTAGAGATCTTCATGAGACGTGAAGTTCTCCTCCTCCAGATGGTTGTGGAGTCCTCCCTTGCGGGGTTCTCCTCGGAGTTCTCCAACTTGGGCGGAAACC
>NW_005842624.1:408302-418777 GCF_000455745.1 Alligator sinensis | reverse complement strand
TAGATGCTTCTCAAGCAAATCCCAGGATGTCATTCTCCCCTTGTACTCAGCCTTGGTGAGGCTGCAGCTGGAGTACTGCATCCAGTTTTGGGCTCCAGAATTCAAAAAGGATGTGGAGAAGCTTGAGAGTCCAGAGAAGAGCCACGCGCATGATCAGAGGTCAGGAGAACAGGCCTTATGACAACAGGCTGAGAGCTATGGGGCTCTTTAGCCTGGAAAAGTGCAGGCTCAGGGGTGATCTGATGGCCACCTATAAGTTTATCAGGGATGACCATCAGTATCTGGGGGAATGTTTGTTCACCAGAGCGCCCCAAGGGATGACGAGGTTGAACAGTTATAAACCACTGCAAGACCATTTCAGGCTGGACATAAGGAAGAATTTCTTTACTGTCCGAGCCCCCAAGGTCTGGAACAGCCTGCCATCGGAGGTGGTTCAAGCATCTACATTGAACAACTTCAAGAGTAAATTGGATGCTTATCTTGCTGGGATCCTATGACCCCAGCTCACTTCCTGCCCTTCGGGCGGAGGGCTGGACTCGATGATCTTCCGAGGTCCCTTCCAGCCCTAATGTCTATGAAATCTATGAAGGTCCTGTACGTAGGTTAAGAACCTGTGTGAATGGTTGGATTTGGCTGATTGCTCCTCCCAGCAGATGTCAGGGTCATTTAGGTCCCCCATGACAACCACGTCCCTAGACCATACGGCTTCTGAGAGTTGCCTTGAGAATTCCAGGTATAGCTCCTCCTCTTGGTGTGGTAGTCCATAGCAGGCCCCCACCACCAAGTCTCTTTCTGCCCGACTTCCATGTTTCCTAACCCACAATGCCTCAACTTTCTCCTCCCTAGTCCCATTTTGATTAGGGTAGATGTATAATGCTCTTTAATGTAGAGAGGAACCCCTACCTTCTTCCCTACTCTGTCCCGTCTGTACAACCTATAGCCCTCCATGTGTACTGCCCAGTCATGGATAGAGTCCCACCAGGTTTCCGTTAGCCCCACTAAATTGAATTTATTGTTTGCAAGTAAGAGTGTGAGTTCTTCCTGCTTGTTCCCCATGCTCCTAGCATTTATATAGAGACACTTGAACCCTCCAAATGGTGCCTTTGGTGTCCCCCTGTTCTGATGCCCAATGGGTCCCTTAGTACTTACCTGGTATGTTCTGCTGCATGTCTCATAAACTGTAGGCCTTAGATTTTCTCTATCTCCTGCATCCCCATCCCCCATCTAACATAATTTAACTACCAATCAACAACCGATTGTTCTATCCGCCACACTGTAGGATATATTTGTAGGGACACACTCATTCCCTTCTGTTCAAGCTGTTCAAATTTATAAAGTAATTAAATTATCATTGGTCCAGTGCTAGCATGAGCCTATCACTTAGAGGGTAGATCATGCACCTAGTAGGAGGGTGCTGTGCATTTTGTTGTCTGCCCCACTCTGTAACATTCTTCTAGTCCTTCCAGTCAACTGAGTTGAAGTTAACCCCTTATTCACAAGATCATACATTTCTCCTGCCCATTGTCTTATGGAATATTCAGCGCAATTCAGTTTAAACAGTTCTGTCTGTTTAATCAGTTGCTCACAAATCAGCTTATGATTGTGAAATAATGTGTGACTAAAGTTCATGACTAAAGTATGCAGTCTTCCTTGATTTTCCCCTCTTTAGGTAACAGAAAATTGGTATTGACATAAGTAATTCCCCAGGATTAATTCTAGCCTATTCATTTTTCATTTGTTTTTATCCAGTTCCCACTGTTTCATTAGAGCAGGCAAACTATATTAGAAGCAAACCAAATAACCATGTTTCACCCATATAGAAAAGAGGTTATGCCTAAAGAGTCACTATCCTCAATTTTACTTCTTTTCTTAGAAAAGTTTTGTTTCAACTTCAACACCAGTTGCAGTGTGTCTGAACTTTTTTTTTACAAATAGAATGATATAACTTTTACCTCAATAATATAACCTTTACCTCTTACACCAAATAGAGTAAGAAGAGGAAAGGGATAATCATTCTTGACATTTTGAACCTTAGCACTTTCTATGCCTCTCTTATGTATTTCTGTGTGTCTGAAAATCTTCACCTTTTCTAGGATAAATAAATTTATAGTTTCCTACATTAGAAGTAAATATTAAAATCTCATGACCTGGGTAAATGATCTACCTATAAGAAGATATTTGTTGTTTCCATCTCTTAAATGTTTATATTATACGCTGTAGGTGTATTAATACTACTTCCACAAAGAATAAGCTGCCAGAATCAAATAGCATTTCCTGTTTTTAATTTTTATTCTACTATTTTATATTGCTTAATTTTATTTATTGTTATGTATTATATATTTATTCAATTTTTTGTTTAACTAAGTAGAATGTGTAATTTTATTATATGCTTTTACCAATAGCCACAAATCATGTAATTTTATTATTTTATATTATTTTACTATTAATTCTACTTTATAATTTTAACAAAAGTTGCAAATAAACTACTACTATTATTTATATGATAGAATGTTTGCTAAAATTGTAATGTAAACTAGTCTCAAGGAGCTGGTTAATAGAGGTGATGGAAAAAAAGAGGACATTTCAATTTGGGCATGTCAAAATACTTTGATTTGACAATGTTTATCAAAACAAAACATTTTGCTTACTTGATAGTGAATATTTAATGACTGTGACTACCTAAGCTGCCTCACTGCTTCATACGGTTCTCATTTGTCCTTGTCATCTTTTTGACTGTGCTTTCCAGACAGATTTCATCACCCAAGAGGCATTCTTATTTGTTGATATCACCATTTAAACATGCAGATTTTTAACTAAGTATAATGTTTACACTTGATTTGGTACATGTTATTGCTTCCTAAGAGAGTACACTACAATTAGGTACATTTATTTAAGTAATGATATAGCTGAATATTTTCAGATTCTTATTAATTTTACAAGTGTATATGTTAGAATAATATATTGATATAGTCTTTAACATTTTACTCATGATTTGTGTCAAGGAGATGCATTCACATAGTAGTATGAAACCACAGTGGATCATCCTAATGTCATATATGACAGGGTCTCATGAATTAGAAATCAAGTCGCAATACAGTAGCTTAACAAAGGATGGGCAACCTGTGCACCGGTCCTGGGTGCCAACTTTGAGGGGGTACAAGAATGACAGCTGCTGCCACTGCTGGCTCAGCCGCTGCTGCTACCCCTGATGCCCAACCTAGAACCTGATTGTTACATTTCTGTCCCAATGGCTGTGATTACTTTGCAAGCCTCTTATACCCAGGGCAAATCTCCTGGTTTCTTACAGGATCAGACCCCTAATACAGTGGCCAACTGATTTGCCTAACCATACAGGAAGCCTGTGGCAGGGACCTGAACCCACATCTCTCAAGATCTGTACTATTCTGAACTATCCTCCTTCCCTTTAGGTTTCTCTGTGACTGAGCCATGATAAGATCTTATGGTAGTTTCATGTGACACTATGGCTTATTAACCTTCCCCTCTATCGGGCGCTGGTCAGACCGCAGTTGGAATACTGCATTCAATTTTGGGCACCACACTTCAAGAGAGATGTGGATAACCTGGAGAGGGTCCAGAGAAGGGCCACTCGTATGGCTAAGGGCTTGCAGGCCAAGCCCTATGAGGAGAGACTGGGGCACCTGGACCTCTTCAGCCTCCGCAAGAGAAGGTTGAGAGGTGACCTTGTGGCTGCCTATAAGTTCATCACGGGGGCACAGAAGGGAATTGGTGAGGTTTTATTCACCAAGGCGCCCCCAGGGGTTACAAGAAATAATGGCCACAAGCTAGCAGAGAGCAGATTTAGACTAGACATTAGGAAGAACTTCTTCACAGTTAGAGTGGCCAAGGTCTGGAATGGGCTCCCAAGGGAGGTGGTGCTCTCTCCTACCCTGGGGGTCTTCAAGAGGAGGTTAGATAGGCATCTAGCTGGGGCCATCTAGACCCAGCCCTCTTCCCTGCCTATGCAGGGGGTCAGACTCGATGATCTATTAAGGTCCCTTCCGACCCTAGAATCTATGAATCTATGAATCTATAAACCTAACCCCAAATTAAATGTTTAATTTTGATGTTTCTGCCAAAAAATCCCATGAAAATTTATCTGTTAATACAGAACATTTAACTTTCAACCAATTCTCATATTCAGATGGTAAGATGTGTTGTTTAAAAACTATTAACTGGTGCTGGTTGAGTGTCTCATACAATATGAAATAATTGTATTTTGTCATGGCCTCCTTAATGTTGATAATAAATAACAATATTCTTATGTATCATCTTATTTCAGAGTATTTCCAAATTCTAGTTCAAAAACCATTTTACCTTGTGTGGCAGGGCACTGGTTGTGCCTGCCACTTTAAGGGCCTGAAGACAGCAGCCAGCAGGTGCCTAATTAGGGCAGCCATTTTGGAGTCAGGGCTGCCCATATAAACAGTGAAAGGCCAGGCACCAACATTGCCTGGCTGCAGGGCTGCTGGTATCATGTGGAGATAAGGGAGGAGCTGTAGGGGATGGTCAGGAGGCTCCTGGTCCTAGGCATGACCTAAAACTGCACCCTGCTGGGAGTGGGTGGCCTGATGGGGCTTTCAGTGGTGTGGGAGCCCCCAGGAAATGCCAGGCCAGTTACCACCCCAGTGAAAGGTGGGTTGGGGCACCTTAACCCCAGTTCCCACAACCAGGTGGGTTACCCCCTTGTAGGGTCTGGAAGGTGGACCCCAGCGAGAGAGTGGGGCCATAGACTCAAACCTGTCTTGACATCCCCCAACTGGTCTATGTTGGGGCCAGGACCAGAAGTGTCAAAGGGCCAGGGGCCCACTGCGAGGGATGCCCAGAGCTGAGGGCCTGAGGTTCTGACTGGCCTGGAGGTGGGCCAGGGCCAGTAGAGCCAAAGGTCCCGGGGGGAGCACACCCATAAGGGGGAAGTAGCTTAGGGAGCTATGTAGCTTGGAATGAAGGCAGAATAGGCTGCCTGAATGGAGGGATCCAGGTGAGAGTCAAAGAGCAGGATTCTGGGGCCCAGTGTGGGACCGGTGATATTGATAACATCTGGATGCCATCTGCAAGGCTTGGGCTGTGGTGTAGGGTAGGAATGGAGCCGCAGATAGCGGCCCCTGGCATCGAGGCAAGAAATGGGCAGCCTCCTGCTTAATTAACATCAATTAATTAATTATCATCAAGGTGTGGTGGGTGAGAAGGCAAGCGGTTAGCTCAGAAACAGGTGGGTGGGCCACAGGAAAATTGGCCCCGAGAAGGCCCCCTGTTATACCTTGTCTTGGATTAATAATGTTCTTTCTTTTTGGGGCAATTCTTAGAGGAACTTTCGCCCCATTATTTTATATACGCTTCTGTTATCTCTGCTCATACTTGTCTCTTTCAAAAAATCTTCTTTTTACTCTCTTGCTGATATCAAAACTTTGCTATGCTTCTAGCTATCCCATAGGACCATAGAAAAATAGGCCTGAAAGGGACGTCAGATGGTCATCTAGCCTAACCCCCTGCTCATCCTAGTCACCTTCTTGTATAAACTGCTCTTAAACAATTCTTAGGATGAAGATTCTACAACCTCTCTGTAAAGCCTATTCCAATGCTTAATCAATCATCCTATGGTGGATTTTTCTAATATCCAACCTAAATTTCTCTTGCTGCAATTTAAGAACTTTATCTAAAGAATAGATTCTTTATTAAAGATTCCTTTCTTAAATATCCCATCATAAAGAATGGATATTAAATCATCTTCTTTAAGATGTGTTTTGTTGAGGTATGACACCTGCCAACTCCTTGAGTACTCTAGGGTGTAATCTGTCAGGGCCAGCTGACTTGAAGGTGTCCAGCCTCTCAAGGTTATCCTTTACAAGATCAACACCAATGCTGGGTATAAATACGCCCCCACCTTGGCCGTCCCGCAACTTGCTAGGCGGGGCGGTCCCATTGGACTGATGAAAGACTGACACAAAGTACCCATTCAGCAGCTGGGCCTTTTTTCTGGGTGTCGGTTATCAGCTGTCCCATTTGGTTCAGTGGGGGCCCGATGTTACCCTTGCTTCTTTTCTGAAAAGCGACTTTTTGTTATCCTTGATATGTGAAGCCAGATGTAGCTCAGTTGCAGTTGTGGCTTTCCTCATCTGCTCCCTCCAGGTACAGACCAGTGCTGAGTACTCCTCCTTGGTGGTAATTCCAGCCGTCCATCCTTTATAAGTCTCTCTTTTGAGGCGTAGGAGATCCTCAAGTTCTCTGCTGAGCCAAGGAGGTTGCTGCGACCTTTTGCTACTCTTCCTCCAAGATGGGATGGCCATCCCTTGTGCTGTCAGGATGGCTTCCTTGAGAAGCAACCATTCCTCTTCCTGTCAAGTCATGGTCCCTTAGGGCCTCAACAACGAGTCTCCTGAGCTTGTCAAAATCGGCTTTCCTGAAGTCGAGGACTTCTGTATTGCTGACTAACTTGCCAGCTTTACAATGGATAGTAAAGGCGATCAGCTCGTGGCCACTATCACCCAGCTTTCCACTGATTCTTAGGTCACTGACTAGGTCATCCCCTTGGCCAGTATCAGGTCCAGCAATGCTTTACCTCTCATTGGTCCATTGACTTCTTGGGTCAGGTAGAGCTCATCCATGCACATGAGGAAGCTTTGTGACCGATCAATTTTGGCTGAGTGCTCTTTCCATGAGATGTCAGGGTAGTTAAAGTCTCCCATGATAACCATGCACTGAATGCGTGCAGCCTCAGCCAGTTCCCTGGCAAATTCCTGGTCCAGCTCTTGTTTCTGGTCTGTAGTAGACTCCTACCATGATGCCCCCTGTGCCACATTCCCTGCGTATTTTAACCCAGAGAGACTCCAGTCACCCTTCCTGGGTGCCAATGTCAATTTGCAGGGATGTGTAGCTGTCCTTGACATAGAGAGCTACACCTCCACCCTTTTTATCTGCACAATCATGCCTGCACAGGGCATAGCCATCTACACCTGTGGCCCAGTCATAGGTGGAATCCCACCAGGTCTCTGTTATCTCTATAGTGTCATAGTCATTCTTGTTTAGCAGAAGGAGCACTTCCTCCCATTTATTCCCCAAGTTCCTGGCATTGGTATACAGGCAGGAAAGCATCTCATTAAGGGCCCTTGCTTTCCCCACAGATTGTTCCGGGGCTAAGGTAGGGGTGGATTCCTTTGAGTACCTTAGCCTGCTGGATTTACAAAGGTTGCTCACTGGGCTTGCAGTGGCAGTAATTCCCCCCAACCTCCGGTGGGCTTAGTTTAAAGCCTGGTTGAGCAAGTCAGCCAGTCTGGCTGAGAAGAGTCTCTGCACCAGCAGAGTGAGGTGGAGGCCATCTCTCCCCAGCAGACCACTGCCTCTGTCAGCAAAATGCAGACTGTGATCATGGAAGCCATCCTCGAGGTCTGTGTCACCCTCCAGGACATGCTGGGGCACACTGTGCTCCGGGTGCATGACCCCCAAGAGATGGTGGTGGGGTTCTGCACCCTGTGCTTCCTCCGGTACATTGGGGCCCTGGATGGGTCCCACATTCCTGTCACCTGCCCACCCCGTGGTGACCACCCCAGTGCAGCCAGTGTGGCTTTCACTCTGAGTTCCAGGCTATCGTCAGCTACCATAGTACCTTCATCAATGTGAGCCCCGGCTGGGTGGGTGACACTCACGATGCTTGCATCTTGGCCCTGCCAGCCCTGGTGGAGAGCAGGCACTTCAAGCCATGGGTGCTGGACTTCCAGCTGGGCACAGTGGCAGGCCTGGTCCACCTCATCGGTGATCCCACCTACCTGCTCCTACCCAGGCTCATGTGGCCCTACACCAGCCAGCTGGACTCCTGCCAGGCACACTTCAACTGGTGCCTGGGCTGGACCCACACAGGTGGAGTGTGCTTTTGGTCTCTTGAAGGGACACTAGTACACTCTCCTTGCCCATCTTAAGGTTGCAGAGGCCAACATTCCCATGTCATTATTGTAACCTGTGTGCTACATAACATCTGTGAGGCCCAGGGAAAGCTGTTCCATGAGACCTGGGAGGAGGATGTGCAGCAGGCAAAGGGCACTTGGCACTGGGAATGCTAGCTAGTGGCAGCAACAGTGATGGTCCTCCCCAACTGAGGCCCTGGGTGAGCTGCACACCTGACAGAGACAGCCCAGGCACCACCTACTTTTGAACTCCCTGCTGTAGCCACCTGGAAGTCTGACCCCGGACCTCAGCACCATGCTCACTGTGGACATTTCTCAGAGAAGCACTTAATTCCCCCCACCAACATAGACCTCTGTCCCTTTTTCCTCCCCGCACAACAGAGCCCTCCTCCCCTCCTTCCCCCACAGCAGGCCACATCCCCACCCCTGCACTTGTAGACAGTGACACTTACTGCACTCTAAATTGGTCTACTGTATAGTAAAGCATCTTGTGTAGATGTGCCCAGTGTGTTGTAAAAAAATTAAACTGGTGTGACAGAGGATATAAAGTGAAGAATTTTTCAGTCATTTATGTATTAGTGCCAGGAGGTTAACAAGGAGGAACTGGAAATTCTTGTCATGCCAGATCAGGGTGGCCAGGTCCAGGGTTAATTCAGGGTTTGAGAGGCTGGTATTGAACAGAGCGGATTCCAGGAACAGGAGGGGTTTAGGAGCCAGGATGTCAGAATTCAGACTGGGACTGAAGGTAAGATGAGTCTGGAAAATGAAGGCCCAGGGCAAGTATGGAGTCAGAGGGTAAGCTGAGTCAAGAATCCATGAAACAGAGAGTAGGCTCTAGGGGTAAGCTGAGTCAAGAAATCAAAGGATCAGGCAGAACATGGAGTTGGGGAACAAACTGAGTCAAGAAGCCAAGAGGTTCAACAGAGAACAGGCAGAGGCACAAGCTGCAAGGAACAGTGAGGTGGTCTGGATAGGGGTTGAGTCCTGTTGCTCAGATCTTCCTGTTCTGAGTCAGGTGTTTATGTAGGAAGGAGTAAGTTGTCAGCTGACCCTAGCTGGCTACTCCAGTAAAAGGGAATTGGTGGGTGCCTAGGCCCCAATAGAGATTTTTAGCCATCTGCACCCAGCCTAAATGGTCAGCTGGAGAGGCTGCAGACTGAGGTTGGAGGCTGCAATGTAACAATTCTTACTAATGAGAAGAAATTTGATTTAGTCGGCATTACTGAGACCTGGTAGGATAGTTCACATCACTGTACTGTTAAAATCCTGTTTGGGAAGAACAGAGTAGATGAAAAGGAGAGAGTCAGATTAAACATACCATTATATGTTTTTAACTTATTGTTAATGTAGAACTACAGGATCTTGAATGCATAAAAATTAACATGACAAACAAAGCCCAATTGGAACAGTCTGCAAAGGTCTGTTACAGACCTTCAAATCACACAGAAAACAGAGAAATGAAGCCAGAGAACTATTTAAGAACAGCTTCATGTACTCTTTTAAATATCTCTTAATATGTGAAAAGAAAAATGGTAGTTTGGAAGACTTCATTTTGGGAGACAAACTGGAAGTTTAATGCATTCATGGAAGACTTCATTTTGGGAGACAAACTGGAATTTTAATGCATTCCCCATCCAGTACAGGGTGCCAAGGGCCTGCAGCAAGGCAGTAGCCCTAGACTTTAAGAGGGCCAACTTCAACAAGTTGAGGAGATTAGTGGGAGAGGCGCTGGGGTCCTCGAGAGTAGGGGAACTAAGTGGCCAAGATGAGTCATCATTTCTTAAGGAGATGATACTCAGAGCCCAAGGGGTGACAATCCCAACAAGAAGCAAGGGGGGCAAGAGTTCCCAAAAGCCCCCCTGGCTCACCAAGGGCATTCGTGAATGCCTGATTACCAAAAAGGAGGCGTACACCCGGTGGAAGGGATGGGCTTTCACCAAAGAGGAGTATATCTCCACTGCTCGGGTCTTTAGGGGGGCTGTTAGAAAAACTAAGGCGGATACAGAGCTAGGGCTAGTGTCAAGGATCAAAGATAATAAAAAGTCTTTTTTTTAAATATACAGGGAGAATGAAGAAGGCACCGGGTAATGTGGGGCCCCTGCAGGATATACTTGGCAATTTGGTGGTTGCATAAGAGGAGAAAGCAGACCTCTTTAACAAATTCTTTGCCTCTGTTTTCCTGTGCAGGGACTGGGACTCCCCGACCAGGATTCCAGACGGACTTGGGAGAAACACTGCGAGGCCTAAGGTTGGGGAGGACCGGGTTAGAGTGCTTCTGGAGGGGCTGGACATGTTCAAAGCAGCAGGTCCAGATGCTCTCCACCCCAGGATGTTGAGGGAATTGGCAGGGGTTTATTATGGGGCCCCTGGCATGGCCTTACGAGCACTTGTGGTGCTCGGGCCAGGTGCCAGATGACTGAAAGAAAGCCAACATGGTCCCCATCTTCAAAAAAGGGAAGAGGGAGGACCCAGGCAACTATAGCCCCTTTAGTCTTACTTCAATCCTGGGGAAACTCTTTGAGAAGATCATCAAGGAGCACATCTGTGATGGGCCAGCAG
>NW_005842624.1:396091-408027 GCF_000455745.1 Alligator sinensis | reverse complement strand
GAAAGACAAATTACAGCAGGACCTGGACAGGTTATAGGGGTGGACTAACGAAAATAGAATGGGTTTCAATACTGACAAGTGCAGGGTGCTGCACTTGAAGCGGGAACCAGCAACACGCTTATAAGCTGGGAAACTCCCTTCTTGAGAGCATGGTGGCAGAAGGAGATCTTGGATTCATTACCGACTCCAAGATGAACATGGGCCGCCAATGTGAGGTCACGGTCAGTAGGGCTAACTGTACCTTGTTGTACATCCACAAATGCATCTCAAGCAAGGCCAAGGAGGTGATCCTCCCCCTCTATGAGATGCTGGTCAGGCCGCAGCTGGAGTACTGTGTTCAGTTCTGGGTGCTGCACTTCAAGAGGGATGTGGACAGCATTGAGAGGGTCCAGAGGAGGGCCACCTGCATGATCCGGGGACAGCAGGGCAGACCCTACGAAGAGAGGCTACGGGACCTGAACCTGTTCAGCCTTCACAAGAGAAGGCTGAGGGGGGACCTGGTGGCTGTCTATAAACTCACCAGGGGGGACCAGCAGGGTTTGGGAGAGACCCTGTTCCCCCTAGTGCCCCCCCGGGGTAACAAGCAATAACAGCCATGAATTGTTAGAGAGTAGGTTTAGACTAGACATCTGAAGGTACTACTTCATAGTCAGGGCAGCTAGGATCTGGAACCAACATCAAAGGGAAGTGGTGATTGCTCCTACCCTGGGGGTCTTTAAGAGGAGGCTTGCTGTCTACCTGGCTGGGGTCATTTGAGCCTGGTTTTCTCTCCTGCCTAAGGCAGAGGGTCAGACTTGATGATCTATGAGGTCCCTTCCAACCCTACTTCTATAAATTTGTGCAACCAGCATTAAAATACCATTGGAGTTTCTAACTATTAGAAAAGATAACAAGCGGTATTTCATCCAGTATGAGGTAACTATGTTGAACCTGATTGTGAAGGGTAGAGCATTGGACAGGGTGGTTTGGATGGTGCCAGAAGATCAGTTACAGTTACATTTTCCCCATCTTTAACATAATGTAGTAAAACAGTTCCAGCCAGTAACATAGTTCTACCAGTACATAGTCCAGCCAGTAACATAGATAGTATATCTAAGTGTTTCAGAAGGTCCACTTTCCCAAAGCTGAGATTTAGTAGTAAAATTTATTTGAAGGAAAAATTTTGGCATAAAAATACAGTATGACCATAATTTGCAAATAGTTTAAGAGCTTCTTAGATGACTGAAAAGTCATGATTCAACAATCAGGAATAAGGACATTTTGCTTGAAATTCCTTGTTGTTCAGCTGCAAAACAGAGGAATTGATTAGAAATAAAGAAACTCATAACATATGGAGAAAAAGACAAATAGTAATAAATACAATACAGGAAACCTATAGAAGCAGCTAAATATAGCAGTGTAGGATATACTTTTAAATAAGTAAAAATAAATAGTCACCAGACAATAACGAGTAAGGACAATAAGGAGTAAATTGGAACAAAAGAAATCCTAGCAATAGTATAGAGACATTGCTAAATAGAGATCATAAAATGGTTAATAATCATACAGAAAAGGCAAAAATGTTCAATAAATATTTCTATTCTATATTTGAAAAAAACCAGGATGATGCATTCATATCACAGGAAGATGATTCACTTTTCAACTCATTACCAACTAAGGAGGATTTAACAGTGTTGAATAGGTACAAACTTTTTAAAGGCAACAGGCCTCTTTAGGTGGTAATCAAGAGTCCCAGAAGAGTTGGCTGAAGAGATCTGGATTCCTTATGTTGATTTTTAATAAATTTCAAAGTATCACAGAAATTCTAAAAGGCTGAAAGAATGCTAATGTTGTGCCGTATTTAAAAATAACAACTGAAATTACCTGGGTAATTATAAGGCTGGTTATTTGATATTGTCCCAGGTAAAATAGAAAAGATTAATTAAATTCCATAGATAAAGAATTAAATGAACACAATTAATGTCAGTCAAAATGGGCTTATGAATAACAGGTCACAAAAACCTGGTTTTATTCTTTGGGGAGATTGTTATAAGTTTGGTAAAGGTAACAGTGTAGGTGTAATATGGCTATGCTTTTTTAAAATAATGTAGCTCAATACAGCACAACATTCTGATTAAAGAAATACCATGCCATATTTCAGTAACACACACTTAATATAGATTGAGAACTATCTTACTGACATATCTAAAAAATCAGCTGTCAATGGGCAATTATACAGAATGGGGGTGTTTCCAATGGAGTTTTGTGGCTTTGGTATTAGGTCCAATTCAACTTTAATAATGACCTGAAAGTAAATATTAAAATAACTGCTGTCAGAGCTTGCTGATAACACAAAGATTGGTGGAATGGTAAGTAACAAGTGGTAAATAATGTGCCATGCAGAATGAGCTCAGTCAAAATGCATTTTAATTCATTCTAATTTAATAAAGGAAAAATATGTATCTACGACTAAGGGGGCATGTTTACACGAGACCCTAAATGTGCAGTAGACTAATTCTACTGTGTATTAGCACATCACAACAAAAGCTGTACTAATGCACTAGAATTAGGCTACTGCACATTAGCTTCCCCTAAAAAATGTGTGCTGGAGCTACTGCACAGTAGCACCAATTATGGTGCATTTAGTACCCGTTATTACAGGTACTAAACTTATTGTGCTGAAATTATGGTGCATTAATGAACATGTAGATGCACCCAGAGATATGGGTCATATGTACAGAATGAAAGACCTAAACCTTAAGACTTAATATTTAAGACTTTAAGACATAAAACAGAAGGTCTAAGGCAGTGGTCATGAGCCTGGGGATCCCAATCGACAAGTAGATCCCGGAGCCTCTTTAGGTGGATCCTGGGCTGAGGGGATAGCTGTGCATGTGCACACCCACTGCCTCCAGCCCCAGCAGGTCAATCTGTGAGGGAAGGAAGGAGTGGGGATCAGATTGAGGCCCCTGCAGTAAGTCCCTGACTATGCAGCCCAGCCAGGAGCAGGGAGAGGTAATTAGGGCCCCAGCTTGGCTGGGTTGTGGGAAGATTGGAGCCTGGGGGGCTTCTCCAGGGGGGGGGGGGGGGGGGGGCTTCCCCCCATCTCTGTGGGGGTGGAGACAGCAGAGACAGCTGCTGCTGCACCTCAAATCCCGCTGCAGCTGGCCATGTGCAGGTGCATCTCAACAAAGCAGGGACTCAAGTTGGGGCTCAGCAGTCAGCCTGCAGCAGCAGCCACCTCATCCTGAGCATAGGTGGGGAGGCAAGGGCCCCTGGGGCCTCCACCAGGCTGTGTTCAGCGGCGAGAGCCCTCCATGTGCCCCTGGATAACCAGATCTTTCCAGACATGGCCAGGCTGGGGCCCAACCCCACTTTTGTGCCACTGCTGCACTGTGCTGAGCAGCACCTGCCTGGCAGCCAGAGGAACGTGGCATCTGGCCCTGGCCTGGCTGGGTTTGGAAGTCTCTGTAGCCCAAGGGCACATGCGGGGGGGGGGCGCCCAGCACCAGGTGTAGCCTGGTGGAGACCTCAGGGGCTCATGTCCCCTCCACCTGTGCTCTGGGCACAGTGGGCAGCCCACAGCAGCAGCAGTCTCCTCTTGGAGTACAGGTGTAGGGGGGTATGGGTCTCTAGGGCCCCTGGAGCATAGGTGGGGGGAATCATGGGCCCCCGTGGCCTCCAGAGTACAGGTGGGGGGGCATGGGTCCCTGGAGGACCCCTGGGACCTCTGCTGGGTTGTGCCCAGTGGCAAGACCGCCCCCCCCGCGGGGTGGGGCATGGGGTGGGGTGGGTCAGGGGGGTCGTGGTAGGTCCTGGGGTGCCCTTTACTTCCAAAAAAGTGATCTTCACCATAAAAAGGTTGGAGACCACTGGTCTAAGGGGTTACAGTGGACAAGCAACTCTGTATAAGCTCTAAGTATGATGATGTGTTAAAAAAAGGCTAACATGATCTTTGAACATGTAAGCAGGATTTTATCCTTGCATCCAGCACTGGTGAGATCAATACCTGAATATTACATCCAGTTTCAAAATCTATATTTTAAGAGACATTGAAATATTGTAGGAGTTGCAGGAAAGAACAACAAAAATTATTCATGAATAGAAGGAAATGACTTAGAATGAGCCAGTTAAAGAGCTTAATCTATTTAGCTAGTCAAAAAGGTGAATAGGTGACTTGACTGCAGTTTATATGTTCATTCATGAAATGAAAATACCAGGCACTAATAGACTCTAATTTAGGGGAGATATTTTTAATTTTAAGCTATATGTGGGGGTATAGCTCAGGGGTACAGCATTTGGTGGTAAATCAAGAGGTCCTTGTCCAACTACAAATGACCCCTCTTTTTATTAAAGTAGTGAAAAGTTGGTTGAGTGGTTAAGGCCATGGGATCCTAATTCATTTGGGGGCTGGACCCAATGATCTTGTAAGGTTTCTTCCAGGCACAAACATCTATGAAAATGACAGCTGGATTTGCAACTGACTACCTGAATATTAGCTTTGATCAATTTTCTTACTTAGTATCATAGTGCTTAGGGTTGGAAGGGACCTAAACAGATCATCAGGTCCGACCCCCTGCCCCAGGCAGGAATGAGTGCTGGGGTCATAACACCCCAGCCAAATATCTGTCCAGCCTCCTCTTGAAGACCCCCAAGGTAGGAGAGAGCACCACCTCCCTTGGGAGCCCATTCCAGAGCCTGGCAGCCCTAACCATGAAGTAATGCCTCTTGATGTCCAGCCTGAAACTTCTTTCTAACAATTTGTGGCCATTATTCCTAGTAACTCCAGGTGGTGCCCGGGGGAACAGAGTCTCACTCAATTTCCGCTGCTCCGCCCCCACCGGTGAGTTTGTGAACAGCCACCAGATCCCCTCTCAGCCTTCTCTTGTGGAGGCTAAATAGATTCAGGCCCTTTAGCCTCTCTTCATAGGGGCCTGATTTGTATGTTTATTAACCAAGGAAATGAAAAATAAAAGGGGGTACAATTTGGCAGAGGGTTGTTCAAAAATGAATCTTCAGTGCCAAGGGGCACAGCCAGACTAAAAGGGCCAAGGCCAGAAAGGCTTAAGCCTAGACAAGGGTTTGAGGCCTGAGGGCCAAGTGCTGTATTGGGGCTGCAGAGCCCCCTCCAAATCAATACCAAGTAATACCTGCTAGGTATGGGTGTGGCTATGGGGGTGAAAGGAGGCCATGATTACAGCACATAAAGTGACTTGTGCCTTGAGGCACTGATGGAGCCAGAGAGTCACACTTTAGTGCCTAAGGGGCAAGACTGGTGATATCTGGGCACAGGAAATACTAGCTGGATGAGGTGACCTGAAAGCTCACTCTGGGATCCTGGGTCAGCTTCCCTATGTACTGTAAGATTTAATAAGGCATGGGAGGAAAGTTAGAAAAGGGAGGGTACCACAAGGAGCCAGAGGGAAGCAACATCTGCATTTCTGTTCAGGTGAAAAGGAGGGAATCAATGGACCTCATCGCTCATTATTGCCTATTTGATTTCTACTAATCTTTTCACTTCATGGGTGTTAACAACATTTGATCTTCCACAAATCAAGCTATCCCTTTTTCTACAATTATCCTGTCTGTACCTACTTCTGGTAATGTTTTTCTGCTCATCTCCCAGCATATCCAATAAAGGTGTGCTATTACCTAGAAATTTATACTAGGTGGTTTTGTTTCCAGGGGTTTCAAACAATGAATCAGAGATAGAGAAGGAGGGACAGATATGGCTGAAAGCAGGCCAAGTTGTGCAATGGTAGAGTGGTCAGAGGCAGGAGGGAGTTGCAAATATGAGGCAGAGGTAAGTTACTGCAGTGAACTTTCATGGGTTATTTGTTGCAGCAGGTGGTGCCAGCTGAACCAGTGGTGCAACCAGGGTGGCATAGAGCCAGGCATGGGCAGATCCAGTCAGGTTCACCTCCATGGGTAGGGACAGTGGTAGTGTCTGAAGCGAGTCCTCCTCTGGCCCCAACTGTTTGTTTCTGTATGTTGAATAGAAGGCAGTAGAGCTAGCTCTGAACCTGCTGTAGGAAAAAGAGGCAGTAGGTGCAAAGGGAGACAATTACAACACTGTCTCCCCTGCCCTGTGGTGAGGGGCAGAGGGAATGATCTGGGAGGGGTTCCAAGGGGAAGGGGCTCCCAGGGACTGTGAGAGTCTGAATGGGAAGGTCACAGGCAAGAGAGAACAAGAGGAACTGTGGATCAAAAGGGTCTAGAGGGTGTGAAGGTGTGGGTGGGTTCTCAGAGCGGGAGGGGAAGGCTCAGTGGGGCATGAAGGAGATGGTGGGGTCTGATGGGGATTGCAACATGATGGAGTGGGGCTGAGCATGGGGGATATGTGGCACAACAAGGGATGGTCAGGAGTCAGGGTGCATTTGAGGTAGCATGGACATGTCTAAAAGGCAGCGATGGACACTTTGGGGCCACAGTAGAGTGTTCAGGAGATCCAGGTTTTCCAATGCAGGAAGCAGTTCTGTCCATGGCCAGGCTGGGTGGTAACAGCCATGCTTCCCTGGTACCAGGTGCCTGCCCCACTTTGGAGCTGCTGGTCAGATACACTTACCCCCCAAACTCAGTTATATTTGCTTTTGCTTAGATTTTTAACAGAATAACATAGCCCACACCTAGGCCCCTCACAAATGACTAAAGCTTCCAGTTTCTTTTTATATGGAGAAAATACATTGTGTTATGTGACGATGTACCACGCCACCTACAAAATCCTAGATCTGCCAATGCAAGTGCGTATTACATGGTATGCCTCTTTAAGCCTGTTTACCCAGGTGATAGCCTGGTATGTGCTAAAACTCTTGAACAAAAATTGATACACTTAAAAATAGTCTGGGATAAGCTTAAAATTCCCAGTCTGAAAGTGAACCCTAAGAATTGTGTTGTTTCAAAAAGAGGTAATTTATCTGAGGTACATCATCAGTGAAGGCGAAATCCAACTGATAAAAAGAAAACTGAATTTGTACTGAATTTGCCAGTCACTAAGCCACTCAGCAATCCTCAGGGACTCTGCTCCTAGTACTACAGGTCTGTTTGTAGGAGGCAAGGCTTTGTGTGGGTGATCTCTTTTATTGGACCATCTGCAATAAACCTTAGATAATCTTTTGAATGGTGTGCATCTTGCTTGGGTCATACTGGTCTAAATGAGATTTTTGTCAATCTTGTGAAGCCACTGCTTAGTTTGGACAAGAAAGGAAACCCATTTAATTTGTCAACAGAGTTGAAAAAAGCTCTCATGATTGCTTCTGTTGTAGTGAGCTCCTGTTCCAAAACCTTGTTCATAATGAATACAGGCACTAGTGCTCCCAAATTTTGTTAGCTAGTTAGCAACAACAGTACTGAGCAAGAACTGTAGGCAACATCATTCTTTGCTGGCCCTGTCAGTACCAGTTTTAACTAGGGGCCTACAAAACTGCGGTTTTGCAGATTTCACAGACACCATGAAATCTGGAGTTGCCCACAAAATCCAAGGTTGCCTACAAAACCTGTGGGGAAAAAAAACCCTCAATAAAAATAAGCTTTTATTAAGTCTCCCCTTCCCAGGCAGGGCTCACAGCCAGCCCAGGAGGGGAAGGTGCCAGCTGGCAGGGGGGCACAAAGGGGGCAGGAGACAAGATGCCCCTCCTGGCCTCTCTGCCAATCAGTGCTGAGGGACGGGGCTAGACAAAGGGCACCCAGTAGTCAAGATGATGGCCCCCGCCTCATCTCTCCTTCCCCCCTCAGGCATCTCTGCCAGTCGGTACCAAGTGGAGGGGCTGCCACAAAATGCCTGCAAAATGGCCTTTGTGCCAGGACAAAGTCATGAAAATGGCTTTGTCTCACTGTGTGTTAAGTAGGTCCCTAGTTTTAACTACGTCCAACTGTAAACAAAGTTGGGAGGTCTGGCAGGGAACTTGTTGCTACAAGCCACAGATTGGAGAGAGTACTAACACATGAACACAAAGGTCTAAACAGATTGTGGTAGTTAATTATACCATGAATCTTAATTCTCTGGAAAGAAATATTGTACCACCCACTAGAAATTCCTGGCAGTGGTTAAATATGAAAAATAAAGTTTATGATCAGGACAGATCCTGCGTCTCTGGAATAGCTCTTTAAAGTGAGAAATCTTTATGGACAACTTTCAGATTTTCTGTTAATATTTTGGAGGAACACCTCATGCAAAATTTCCAGTGACTTTTCAACTTTAATTGACCTTCTGCTTGATGCTGCTTAAGGTCCTGACTCAGCAAGGACTTTGCTGAATTTGGGTCTATAGTTATCAAACCAACTAAGAGGTTCATGAAGGATACAAAGCAGCTCTTTTTTGCAATCATGCTGATTTTTCACGTGCACCCACCCCTGTTTTCACAGGGACAAATTAATGTCTCTTATAAACAAGTTTAATTTCCATGGATCTCTGTGGGAATTGCACTCATTTATGCCACATCTGAATTTGCTCCCAACAGAATATCCAACTACTGTAAATTACGTGTATTTCACACAGCAAGTGAATTACTAAGTGAGGCAAGTTACATTACATGAGCCCATTATTAAACCTACCCGACCACTTACATCATTACTGAATTTGGCTCATGGTCCTCAACCTGACACCTTTCCCCCAAATAGCCTAAGAGGAGTAGGGACTGAAATTTTTTCCTGGGCTTATAGTTGTCAGTCTGTCAGGTTAAAATGTAAGGGAGCATGGAGGAAAACTCCTGGCTAGTGTTTTCTTTATGGAAAGGTGCAGAGAAACTTAAAGGTGGTGGGGAAAAAGTGTATAATTGCTCCATTGTTGGCAAAAAGTGGGTTAACCCTTTCTCCACAATCAGAAACTACAGTTGCTAACTTGTGTTCATTGCAGTTATTGCTAGGGAGCCCAGCCCTGAGAGAGATACAGATGTGTTCAGCAAGATTAAGTTAATGAATCCCAAAGGGAAATGTAAGTAAAGCATATTCTAATGAGCCTGCCAGCCTGACACAGCTTTTCCTAGGCATCAGCACCTTCCCATAACTAAGAGGGAACCATGGCCAGAAAATGTTGTTGTTGTTGTTTTGTTTTTTATAGGAAGTTGTGGAAGAAGCTGTGATTTTTGTTTTAGCTCTGGTTGTACCTAGCATTTCTTTTAAGTTGATTTAGAATTTTTGGCTGGAAGAAGTTCTTTCAGAATTATCTACAAAGCTCCTTTGGATTTAATTTAAAGCTTGAGTGTGAGAAGCTCTGCCTGCTCTCATTAGTAATTGTGCACTCTAAAATAGCTCTCCATCTGTTGCGACTCACTTAACTTGTAAAATGGACCAATCAGGTTAAAGATTTCCATCCTAACTCACACACTGGATGGAGGAAAAATGAGAACGGTTTTGGCCATAGGGAAAGCAGGCCTGCAGCAGGGCTTTGGGTTAGAAAATACAAATTTCCCCCACTAAATAGTGCTGATTGAGTGGGACCCAGGACTGAATTAGAGTTTGTGCCCTTCTTGCTGGAACTAGCAAGAGGATGTACCTGTAGAAATTCCTGTGGGCTGTGTGGTCCAAGCAAGTGTTGCAAAGGTAGAAGAAGAGACATGACACTATGTGAGCATTTCTACAATGCCCAGCTGTTGAGCAGACAGAAATATTTTTGGCATAGCAAACAAAAGCCTTAAATGATTATTTTTGTTGTTGTAATTCTCATATTTGAAAAGGCTGCAAAATACTTCTTTAATTTTTAGACCATAAATCTCAACTTTCTAGATGAATAAAGTACATTTTCACTCCCATATCTTCTAACTTTGCAATCCCTCTACAGCAGTGGTGCTTAACGTTTCTGCCTGGTGGGCTGGATGGGTGGTGCCTATGGCTCAGATCCAGCCAGTGATCCCAACCCAGTGCCCAGGGTGGGCATGGTGAGGCTCTATCTAGCCATGTAGAGCGGGCAGGAGGCAACTTGGCCAGTCCAGGCACATAGGGAAAGGAGGCCTGGCTTAGCCCCAACCTGGCCCTGCAGGGGGGGAGAAGGGGGCATGGCCCACCATGCAGTTGGAAGGGGTGTGGGAGGGAGGGTGCATGACCTAGCCCCTTGGGGGGAAGGGGCAGGGCCCAGTGTGAATCTGGGTACGCAGGGAGAGTGGGTGTGGCCTGGTTCCAACCCTTGCATGGGTCTTGGGAATTGGGGGGGTGGGGCGGTGGTATTAATTGGTACTGTTCCCCTGTTGCCAAATTTCCTGACTCATGGGGAGCCCCATAAGCTGGATGCCATGGCTCTGTGGGCCAGATTTGGCCCATAGCTTGGAGCTTGAGCACCCCTGCTCTCCAGAGTCTGTGGCTTTAGACTTTATAAAGATCAATTACAACTTGAGCTCAAAATATCCACATTCTGACCCCTTCTATCATCTCTCCATGTAGCCACTGGACCACCTCTCTGGGAAGAGGGGCATGGAGTAGCATGCCATAGACTGGGCTTTGGCTGACGTAGGCAGCATGGACACAGACAAGCGGGAATGCAGAGGGCATGTTGCAGCAGGTGTTTCCCCTCCGGTCCACCATTCCCTGAGACCTAGTAAGGATCTCTGATCCTCAGCCACACCCCAACTACAATCCTGCACTGGAGAGGTTACCAGCTCCTACAGACTGGTCATGTAGATGCCCTTCTCATGGAGAGGCAAACAAAAACCTGTATTTAATTTTTCTGGGTGCAGACATGTGAGCCCCTCCCCCAGCCAGCTGTTTCTGCAGAGCTCAGTCTGGGAAGCAGCTAGACAACAGTTGCTAGGCAATGGGGATTTACATTGTAGCTCAGAAGGCTGCCCAGAAGCAGCCACATACAGGTCACAATCCAGTACATATCCTCCTCAGCATTCATTTTTAGGTAGGTGGCTTCTGGGCAGGATGTTTCTGCAATCTGATTGGGCACTGGGCAAGGTGGGGAGCACATGCTCCACGGAGGATACTAGTCACAGAGGATATTCGTCTGTTCTCCTGGTGGTACTACTCTGTCCTTTGCAAGACAAGCCCACTATGAGAGCCACTGTGGGCCCTGTCTGGTCACAGCAGGGAATGACCACCCCCTGTCACCATGCTTACTTCTCCATTGAGGAAATACTCACAATGAAATGATTTCATGAATAGGCATGGGGAAGACAATACACATGCTTGAACACAGCAGAGCAAAGCAGGATAGACTTATGGGGTTACTTGCTCAAGCCAGTCAATGAGGGTGTGGTCACAGAAAGATGCTAGAGCACATTAGAAATGGTGCAGTGGTACAATGGCAGATCAACACTGGCCTGCAAACTACATCATAGAGGATATGAAGGGTCAGCAGCCCACACATCTCCAGATGAAAGGGAAAACAATGCCTTTATATGCTGTTATGAGTGTGGAAGATTCAGATACGTTATATGTCCAAGAGGTGCTCCTGTGAGTGTGCATCCAAATAAGGATTATTAAGATAAGGAAGGGGACAAGCTGAGGGATGGGATAATAAATGAAAGAGGTCTGAACTATTTCAAGTCAGGAGGGCCTGATGAATATCATCCCAGGATACTGAAGGAACTGGCAGATGAGATCTCAAGAGATGTAATATTTGTGAAATTCTAGAGGACTGGGAAAAGGCCATTATAGTGCCCCTCTTTAAAAAAAGGCAAAAAGGAGAATGTGGGGAACTATAGACCAGTAAATCACCTCAACACAGGGGAAGTTAATGGAGCATATCATATGGAAGTCTGTTTGGAAGCATCTGGAGGGGGAAGGCTGATCATGGACAGCCAGCATGAATTTTCTATGAACAAATTATACCTGTGACAGGTACATGCTCAGATTAACTGCCAATGGGCAGTGTGCATTCCCTGTTCACCTGGTCACAAAGCACCTCCCTCCTTTCTCCTGCCAAACCTTGTTTCTATAAGATGAATAGTTACTTACAGGGAGATGGTACCTATGGTCACTCAGTGGTCTTAGTGTGGTCAAGGCCGCATTGGTCTTCTGTGGGG
>NW_005842624.1:393138-396060 GCF_000455745.1 Alligator sinensis | reverse complement strand
CTACACCCTATCCCTTTCTGCTTAGGTGTTGCTGTTTTTGGATCTTGATGGCATCGTTGTTCTTCTTGAAGGTGCTACCTGCAATTTGAGTTTGTTCAGGACAGTGCCTGTGCCTTAGCTTCAAAGTATTACAACAGGAAAAAAGTAACTGAACTTAAATTGCTCAGGCTAGTTGGCTGGGCAGGACACTGATACCTCAGCAATGGCTAAGCCCCCCTTACTGGGGTAGTGAACTTAGTCCAGGTTGTCTTGGGGCACCCCTTCCAACTGTCCTTGTCCAGGATTTCTGCACCTTCTGGAAGACTGCACTTTGTTTGCAGGCCCGCTTTTGTCTGCATCCCTTGCAGGGTGCTGCACCATTTGGGTTGGCCTGAAGGGGGCTCAGTGGGGGCCCCACACTCTGCCTCACTGCTCTCTAGGGTGGTCTTGGCTTGCAGTTTTCCTTGCCAGTCACACAGTATTGTCCAGCTGTCTCTGTACAACCCTTCTGGCCATTCCCTGCTGAGCTTTGCCATATCATGTGCTCCCTCCCTCCTCCCCGCCTCCCCACCTGACCTGAGCTGCTCTGCATGAGGGTTCTGGTGTGGGCTGTGGTCTGGCAGTGTCTGCATCAGAAAGGTTCTCTCCCATGGTGGTGGGGGAAGAGCTCTTTCCTAGAGTCCCAGCGTGTTTCCCCTCTTCTTTCTTTGGCCCATCTTTTACCCTGCTCTTCCAGGCTTCAGGCCAATCAGTGTGCTTCCCTGGCCAGCAGGTGCCAGCTGGTTAGACTGCAGCCTGGGTCTAGGTTGACCCAGAACAGCTGGGCATGTGTTTCCTCAAGTGGGGCTGCATGCCTTTCCTTCTCCCCAGGCTCAGACTGACCACCAGCCATCTGGTAAGTCAGTGGCTCAAGCAGAACCCTGTCACAATGCCAAACAAACTTGATCTCCTTTTTTAACAAGGTAACTAGTTGGATGGATGAAAGGGAACACAGTGGATATAGTATATCTGGGCTTCAGCAAGGCTTTTGACAAGGTCCCACATGACCTTCCATGACCAAATTGGAGAAATGTGGGCTAGATAAAACTACTATAAGATGAACAAACAACTCACTCAATAGCTGCAAGCAAAGCGTAATTATGAACGGTGCTGTGTCAGAATGGTAGGAGGTTTCAAATGGAGTCCCAGATAAGTTTGTCCTGGTCCCAGTGCTGTTCAACCTGTTTGTTAATGATTATGATGCTAGAATAGAGAGCAAGTATACAGATGACACAAACTTGAAAAAGGTTGTGTATACAAGAGAAGACAGGAGCACAATTCAGAAAGATCTTGACAGACTGGAAAGCTGGGCTGGACCTAATAGGATGAAGTTCAATGCAGACTACTGCAAGGTGCTGCACTCAAGAAGAATAAGTAGAAAAACAAATATGAAATGGGTGACACCTGGCTGGATTGTAGCTCTGCAGAAAAGGATTTAGGAGCTTTGGTGGATCACAGACTCAATATAAGGCTGCAGTGTGATACAGCAACACTAAAGGTGACTGCGGTTTTGGGCTGCATCAACAGGAGCATTAAGTGCAAGACGTGAGAGGTGATAGTGATTCTCTACTTGGAACTGCTTAGGTCTCATCTAGAGTATTGTGTGCAGTTTTTGGGATCCATTTTTTAACAGGGACATGGAGAAATTAGAGAGGTTCCAGGGGCAGGTGGCAAAAGTAATAAAAGGTTTAGAAGGCAAGCCACATGAGGATACATTGAAGGAATAGGCATGTTCAGCTTATAGAAAAGGCACTTAATAGGAGACATGATAGCAGTCTTCAAATATCTGAAGAGTTTCCATAAGGAAGAACACTTACAGAGATCCCTAGGCTCTCTGTTACTTTAAGAGGAGAAGCAGCCTAGCCAGAGAGTACTGCAGGGCAGGCAGGGCACCATAGCTGCAGGTTGCTAAAGAAATAGGCTACTTTGCAATTAGTAGGCACCTGCAGACAGTCAGCTGACCAGAGGTAGGCAGGGCCCTGGGTGCATGAGCTAGCAAGCCAGTCTAGCCTTGCTTGCTGCAGGGTTAGGAGCTTCTGCCCAGGAGAAGCATCCAGGGTACACTGGTAAGACTGCTTTGCTGCTTCCAGGAAGACTTTGACCTGAGGCACTCACAAGGAGCCAGGCTGGGAGGTATGCTGGCCCAAGACGGAAGAAGGTTTGCCCTCTTAAAGGGCCAGAGGGCTGCTTCTATTGTTTTGTTACTGTTTCTACTAATGGACTGGGATGAGGCTATAAGGGGAGGTGGAGGCCTCATTAGTGCCCAAGGGGCACTTGACTGCCTTGAGCCCTGCAAAGGTGCAGCCAAAGAGGGGCCAGGGGCCTGGCAGACAGGGGTCAGGGGCCAGGGGCCCAGTGACTGGAAGGGACAAATGAAACTAGTGTCTCAAAGCCAGGTCCAATTCAGTGGGCCTAGGCTACAGGGCTGTGACAGGTCATCTCTTTGGGCCGCCCTCAATGTGGCCCACACACCTGTCTCTGGGGCAACCGCCCGCCTTGTCTTTCCTGCCACGCCTTTGATCTTAATTGAATAATTAGTTTTAATCAGCGGGAGGCTGCCCTTGTCCTGCCCACCCACTAGGGGCGCTGTCTGCGGCTCCTTTCCTCCCCAATACCGCAGCCCAAGCCTCGCAGATGGAATCGCTGTTATCTCTATTCTGTCCCTATTTGGCCCCTTCCTGTTCTCCCTGGGCCCTCCTTCTCTGTGCCCACCTTTGGGCCTCCTGTTAATGCTACCCCGCTTTGTCTGGGGTTAACCGTGCCCAACTTGGGCTTATACTGCCCCCTCTCTGGGGCTCACTGTGCCCAACTTGGGCTCCCTCATAAATGCGGCCCCCTATCAGGGGCTCCCAGTGCCCAAACTTGGGCTTCTCAATAAAATGGCCCCCTTTCTGGGGCTCTCCG
>NW_005842624.1:376302-392908 GCF_000455745.1 Alligator sinensis | reverse complement strand
GTGCCCACACTTGGGCTTCTCAGAGTTGCCCCCTTTCTGGGGCTCGCTATGCCCAACTTGGGCTCCTCAAAATTGCCCCCTTCCTGGGGCTCGCTGTGCTGCCCCTTTTCTGGGGCTCACTGTGCCCAACTTGGGCCTCTCATAATGCTGCCCCCCTTTCTGGGGCTCGCTATGCCCAACTTGGGCTCCTCAAAATTGCCCCCTTCCTGGGGCTCGCTGTGCCCACACTTGGGCTTCTCAGAGTTGCCCCTCTCTAGGGCTTGCTACGCCCGCACTGGGGCTGGGGTCCCCCACACCACTGTGGGTCCCTTTATGAGGATACTGCATCTTCTCTGGCGCTAGGGTCCCCACACCACTGTGGGTCCCTATGAGTAGGTTGTGCCCTCACTGGCGCCAGGGTCCTCACACTCTGTTGTGAGTCCCCAATGAGGCCTCCTCCAACCCCTATAGCCTCACCCAAACCACCGGTGTAATAACAAACAAAACAAAAGCCCCTAGGCTACAACATAACTATAAGCCGCCTGGCTATAACCACATTGCTCTGACATCTTAGAGCGACCTTCTTTTATCTGGCTTAGGCAGTACCTGCGGTTCTCACTGCTTCATGGCTGAGGGAGCTCCTGCCTCTCTGGCTGCTGGCAGGGAACTGCCTCTGGTCTTAGCTCCTGGGCTTTATAAGGGCCAGGCCCTGCCCCCTCTGGTCAGCTGACCTTCCCTGGTTGCCCCGGCAACCCACAGCTGCACTCGTTATTCCCTGCCAGGGCTCTCTCCCTGGCAGTTTCCCCTCTCTAGGAGCAGGGCACCTCCATGCTCTGCGACAAGGGCCTACCTAGATTAAAGGGGCGGAGTCCAAAGCCCCAACAGAGGGACAATATACCTGTAACACTCATGAGGTGTGGTAAAGGGGAGGATTTGGAGCCACTCATTTAGCCCTTAAGGCTTTGGGTGCCTGTGGCAGGGCACCTTTGGTGCCTTCCACTTTAAGAGCAGCAAACAGGCACCAGCCAGGTGCCTGATGAGGGCAGCCATTTTGGCCCAGGGATATAAATTGGGTTGCAGTTTGCTGCAGGAAAGAAGGAGGAAACATCAGGCTGAGAGGCTGCTCCAGCCAGAGTCAGGATGTACAGGCAGGGGCTATGGGGAGGAGGTGACCCCTTGTCCTGGATAAGATGTAAAACTGCACCCTGGTGGGGCTCCTAGTGGTGTGGGAGCCCCCAGGAAATGCCAGTCTAGTTACCTCCCCAGTGAAAGGCAGGTTGGGGCACCTTAATAAACCCAATCCCACATCCCTGGTGGTATACTAGTGAGCAGGGAGAGCCCAGGGCTCAGTTAAGAAGCCCTGAGGCAGAGCTCAGGCTGGAGGAGGGACCTGGGGCCACACCCAGGTGGCAGAAGAAAGCCTAGCGGCATGAGTCAGACCCTGTGTCAGAGGGGTGATGAGTAGAGAGACCCCGTGCGAGAGGGGCAATGAACAGAGTAGCCCTGTGAGTGTGGCCCAGTGGGGGCACAGTGGCCCAGTGAGGGGCTAGAAGCGAAATAGGCCTACAGTCATACAATCGCTCAGTCAACGCTCAGGTGAGGGTAGTGGGAGATACCTAATAGACTGCACCAGGGCTGACCTAGGAGAGGAGAGCTAAGCCTGGTGAGACTGGGCAGCATGAGTGTGACCCCTGAGAGAGGGCAGTATGAAAGAGGCTGGGTGAGAGCCAGCGGAGTAAGTGGGATCCTGGTTAGAGAGGGGTAGTGTGTAAGTGGCCCTCTGGGGCTGTAGAAAAGAGCTCCAACTGTGTGCCCAGTTTGCCATAGCCTGGAGAAGTAACATCAGAGAAACATCTGCAAGGCCTGGGACCTGTGGAGGGTAGGTCAGAGTGAGTATTAGGCCTTTGTCAGCAGGGCGAGTAATGGGTAGCCTTCTGCCTTTGTAACAACTCTCATATTTTTTCATCAAGGCGTAGCAGACAAGTGAAGCAGGAGGTTACCTCAGAAGCAGGGCGGCTGGAAAAGACCTGATGAGGAGGCCACCCTATTACAGTGCGCTGATGGTCACAGCTGACTACAGTGGCCCAGCCAGGGGCCTGGGACCAGTGGGACTGAGGCCTAGCGATGGCCTGTGTACAACCTCCCTACATATTATAAATACCATCAAGGCATGGCAGACGAGGCAGGAGGGTGCCCTAAGGGGTGGAGCAGGGCACGGTTGCAGAGCCACCAGGGGGCATCATGAAGACCCAAGGAAGGGGGCCAGCACCACCTCCCTTCCAAGGGAGGTGGTCTCCCGCCCTGGCGGGGGGTTGGGCTAGAAGATCTATTAGGTCCCTTCCGACCCTAAAACTATGAAACTATGAAACTATGACCCCTGGGACCCTCCCATATTACAAATATCTTTTCTCCCTGCTATGAAGAGCAGGATGCAGACCAATGGGTTGAATTTGCAGCAAAGTCAGTTTAGGTTGGATATCAAGAAAAAACCTATTCACTGTTAGAACAGTAAAGCAATGAAATAGACTGCCTAGGGAAGCTGTAGACTCTTTATCACTGAAGGTGATCAAGAAGAGGTTGGACAAGAATTGATCATGGATAATCCAGGCGTAGCAATGCCTGTGCTCTACTGTGGGTATTTTTCATGCTTCTGGCCTCTGCTGGCTTTGCTGGTTGCTACACGGGAGCAGAAAGGAATCTTTTTTCCCCTTTTGTTGCTACATATGTCAGGGTATTTTTTTCACTTTCCTCAGGAGCATTGGGTGTTGGACCCAGATGTTCCTGATTAGAAGGTCTTGCCCCCCAGCCCCCCAGTGTCAGGTCAACTGCCACATTTGGAGTTGGGAAGAAATTTTACTACATGGTCATGCCCCCTGCAGCACCTGGGAGCAATAAACTTGCTGGAAGTTTATTCAGCCACATTAACTGCATGTGTAGACATGCCCAGGGAGAGTCCTCTTGGTCTGATGAACATGTCAGCAAGGTATGCTCCTGAGATGTTGGAGGTGTGCTGGGAGACATTTATTTTATTTATGTATTTATTTGTGTAATTTACATACTGCCTTTCCAAACAAAGGCTCAAGGCAGCTTACAGTAAGAGACACAAAATAACTTAAAAGGGTAACTGGCATAAAGAAAAAATAAAATAGAAATCTGTTAACCAATATATTGGCCTAGCTTTGGTTGCTAAATGCCTGCCCAAACAGAAAGGTCTTGCAGTGCTTTTGAAAGATGTACAAGCGCAGGCTCTGGTGGGCCTCAGGACTAGCTGGCAGGCAGCCCCTGCACTGAAGCACTTTCATGCCCCAGTCAACGCCATCAGTGTCTACATGTGCGCTGCAGCAGAGTAAACGACTGCCATCGGATAGTACTTGTGTCTGGCAGTACTATCCTACTGTGGAGTTAATTAGTTTACTCTGGTCTAACAGCACTTCATGTGTAGATGGTGACATTTTACTGTGGAGCTAATTAGTCACCTTCACAACCAATGTCTCGTATAGATGTGCCCCCTGAGCCACAAGTCCCTGCTGCAGAGAGCCCACTCACATTTAACCCCTGTGGCCTCCTGGATAGATGGATCTTTATACTTAGGGCAACATAGGCCGCGCCCACATAAGCATGGACACTTGTTTCCTCAGGGACAAGAAGCAGCAGCACACCTTGTGTCATTGCTACTTGTCCCCGAGGAATGTCCCCTTCTAGCCCCAGCCCTCTTTCCTGCCTATGCAGGGGGTCAGACTCGATGATCTATTGAGGTCCCTTCCGACCCTAGCATCTATGAATCTATGAATGCCTCTGTCACATGTGCCCTGGCATGCAGCAGGTTACCCTGGGTGTGGTAGGGAAGGCCGGAGCCAGCAACTGTGCTAGCCCCAGCAGCCTTACTTGTGGTCCTGGAGGCTGAAGAAGCTGCAGCCACAGAGCTCCTGCAGCTCAGAGCCTGCCAGCAGCTTGAACGTGGGTCTGGCTGGCCAGGCTCCAGTTTTGGGCAGCGTTCACTGCTTCCATGTGTACTGCCCCGCTTTTTTCCACATGGGTTTTTTTGACCCCGGGATTTTCTCCCCCCACCCCCGCAAGATAGCAGCAAGGAGAATGCCTGAATATGCAGTGTGGCAGCACAGACATACTGCAAGGCCATGCTCATCTAGATGCAGCCACAGGGTTTTCTATGTCCATTATGGCAGAAGGCTCCCTACCACTGAGGCTGTAAGAAAGGTAACATACTTGGGGACCTAGCACTGTTACTGTCCCTTTTTCTGTCTACAAGGGGAAAACCAAATTAATTCCCTGTTGGGATTTCTTGATCTTTGGGGACCAGGATGATGACATTGTTCTGGTCATTCTGGTGATTTCTGACAAGCTGGCCAGCTGCTGGTGCATGTAGGCACTGTTTTTGATCATTGTGTGGTGTGAGCTTTCTGGTTGCCATCCACATTACCTACCCACTCTCTAGCCTGGTGCAATCCCACCTGCATGTTCCCCAAGTGGGTCCTTGTGATTTTCTTGGCTTGTCTTGCTGGGGTGCCCTTTCCTGCCCTGAGTGCTCCAGTGGTCCTTAGTTTGCTCCTTTTGCTTCTCTAAAGTTCTCTTTAGACCCTATTCCTCTAAGAGGCTTGCCAACCCAATCTACCTAACTTATCCACACTATCACTAACTAGTTTTCTTGAACACCCTCTCAGTTATCTTTCTCTGTCTCTTTCTCTGAACCAGAAGGTTCATGGTCAGTATAGCTAAGGCTTTTCTTGCACTGAGCTGGTGACATGTGCCTTTTTTGCAAATGTTGTACAATACGTCCACCATTCAGCAGACTGCCTATTAGGCTACATAGGTTGGACCCAAGCCGTTTTGAGGTGATAGGCATTAGTCTGATGCAAGTTATCAGCCTTTCCAGGGACATAAGCAGAGCCTGGGTGCCTCCCAGAGATAATTTCAATTGTGCTAGAGCTTAAAAGGGAGTTAATAACTGAAGAGTGAGCTTTGGCTGACTTCTGCACAGGCACACACACCTAAACATAGTGGGTTAGGAACACTTGCAGTCTAAAATAAAGGCACACACTAGGTCTAGGTACAGAATGAGTGCTGCTACCTTGCCAGTTTGGATCCCTCCTTAGGCATCCAAGAGACTCCTGCTTAAGCTGTGTACTTGCTAGGACTATTTAAATCTGGTTGCTTGATGGCATGAAAGGTTTAAATGCTCACTGCTGAATCTTACAGCTGAACTCCATTCTACAAAGCAGAAAACAGAGCCAGAGAAAATAAATAAGAGACTTCTTTTTAGTTCTGTAAAAATAATTTAACCAACCCAGAAGTATGACAAACCGAAAAGGAGGCTCTCTTATTTTCTCATCATTAATTTGTATCCTTTTAAGATCTGTATTAGTCTTGTAAAATTAGGAACTTTACTTAGTATACTTTAAATGTGTTACAGTCTTCTTAAATTTTCCTTGAAGCAGGAAAGTTAATTTAGTCTGGAGCAATGGTTCTGATTATAAATGTTATTAGATTTTTCTTATCTTTTGTGTATTACCTTATGTTCTTAATATTTTACATGTCCATTTCAGTCTTTTTTATCTCTAGATTATTTCATCTCTTCTGTGTGAGTTTCTCTTTAACTTCTGATGCATTCTATTGCAAGAAGTTTTCAGGGTTTCTAATATAGGCAGCTTTCTCACATATTAAGAATTATTGGCACCAACAGTGTGCTTGATGTTATTCACACAAATAAAACACATTCTATTTCCTAATGCTTTCACACATCTAAAATAGAAACAAATAAAACATATCTTCCATCAAGTGTCATTATGAGTTTAAGGTGATGAACAAATTTTGCTGAGGCCATTTTTTAAATCTTTGTGTAACACATATGGTTTGTGAAGAGAGAGACTGACTGTTCCAAGAATTCTCACAGCATGAAAGACAAGGAGGGAAGATGAAAAGAAATCTGGGAAGGAGAAATGGGAAGACGGAGAAATGAGGGCAGAACTATTAAGAAGGGTGGTAAGTATCCAAGATCTTGGTAGCAAAGATGAATATTTCGAATCTGATGTTAAAGGTGAGGCACTGCTGGCTAACGAAAGCTTGAAGCTTGCAAATCTCCAGCATCATTTGGAGACAATACATGCTGCTTTCAAAGATAAACCTCCTGAATTTTTTCCAGTGCAAATTCAATGAGTTGAAGCAAGGGAAAGTAACAATGTTTGCTCATGCAACAGTAAATGTAAAGACCCTGGGAGCTTCATATTGTGCAAGCCTTTGAATCGCCGAAGTGGGGTAGCCTCACACTATTGAGGAAGAATTTATTCTGCCTGCAGCTAGAGAACTTGTGTTTATAATATGTGGAAAAGATGGCAAAGCAGTTAGATTGTGTGCCTCTTTCAAATACACTGTGTTATGTAAAATTCAAGATATGGAAACTAATGTTAAAGACATTCTTGTGAAACGTGTGAACAGCAGTAGGTATTTTGCATTGCAATTAGATGAGACCACTGATGTTGCTGACCTTGCAAATATTCTTGCATACATCAGGTATGAGTGGGAAGGGAAAGTACTGAAACATATTTTGTTTTGTCGTTCAGTGCCAAGAAGAATAACCATCGAACAACTTTTCCAGTTACTAGATAGGTTTGTGAAGGAACATGGTATTGATTGGTAATGTTGTGTTGGAGTATGTACTGATGGTGCATGAGCAATGGCGGGAAGACATAGTGGGGTAATGGCTCATATCCACAACATGGCACCTAATGCTACATGGGTGCACTGTAGCATTCATCAAGAGGCAGTAGCTGCCAAGAAAATACCAGTGGAAATGAAGGGTGTTTTGGACTCTGCTGTGAAAACTATTAATTTCATAAAAGCTAGACCTATGAATTCTCGAATTTTTAGTGTACTGTACAATGAAATGGGTAGTGCTCATGTACAACTTCTTCATACAGAAGTACAGTGGTTTTCAAGAGGCAATGTATTTACTCACTTGTTTGAGCTACATTCCGAAGCACAGCCATTTCTAACAGACCATCCATTCCAATTCACAAGTTGTTTTGAAGATCCATCCTGGCTCTCGCGATTGGCTTACCTCTCCAATATATTCACATGCCTAAATGAGTTGAACACTGGGCTGCAGGGAGTTTCAGTGACTATATTGGATGTGCGAGACAAAATCAATGCAATGATCAAGAAACTTGACTTGTTTGCTAGTCGCGTAAAAAAGGATGACTTCAGCACATTCCCAACATTGGAAGGTTTTCTGTCTGAAAATGAACTGGTTCTTGACAAAAAAATAAAAAATGACATCAAAGAACATCTTTTTGCTCTCAAGAAACAGTTTGAAGACTACTTTCCAGTAGAAGCTGAACCAAACAACTGGATATGTAATCCTTTTGGAATTGAAATCAGTGAGCTGCTCTCTGGTTTGTCCAATAAGGCACAAGAGTGCTTGTTGGAACTTCCTTGCAATG
Organism: Alligator sinensis; assembly: GCF_000455745.1. NCBI lineage: Eukaryota > Metazoa > Chordata > Crocodylia > Alligatoridae > Alligator > Alligator sinensis. The sequence continues at coordinate 385,475 of NW_005842624.1, read as the reverse complement.
AAACATTATGGTCAGAACTTAAAAGACATTCTGTATCTGAGTTTTGGATTAAAAGAATTGGAGAGTACCTAGAACTTGCAGACAAAGCAGTGCATTTTCTGATGCCATTTACTACTACGTACCTGTGCGAGACAGGATTTTCATCACTTACTATCCTCAAGTCCAAATACAGAAGCAGGATGAATGCTGAACCTGACCTAAGGTTAAAGCTGACAGACATTACACCTGACTTCCCAGAATTTTGCTCAAAAAAACAGGCACATCCATTGCATTAGAAAGGTAAGACTACTGATATTAAAATATGAGTTGTGTGCTTTGATCTGTAGAACAAAAAAAGTTTATTAAGTGGTCTGCCAAGACCCTCAGCAATTTTCAAGTGGTCTTCCAAAAAAATAAGTTTGAGAAACACTGGACTATTGTATTAAACTGAGCCAAAAAAGCCTCCCAAAGAGTTTTCCTCTGATACCTAGATAGCTTTTGTATTATTTGAACTGGAGCAATATGACTTCTCACCACTGTACCTTGGTGGGTTCCAAAAAGGAGTATAAAATTGTGACAAGTGTCTGGTCACCCAACTCCTAGGCCTTGCCCACTTTTTCAACCTGTTGGTTGATTTTTATTGTGGTCCATCCATTTCCTCCTCAAGGTGATTTCTCAGCTCCTAAGCTGCTGCTGTGGCTCAACTCTATTAACAAATTCCAACTTGGCCAAACATTTCCCGGTCTCCTTTTATAGAAAAGCTTTTGTTCCCTGGAAGCCCATGGCTAGTCACCTCAGCAGTCTGTCTTCCCATTTCCAAAAAAAATCACTGCAGATGGATTTTTCAATGTGTTCAGACCTTTTGGACCTTTGCCTTTTGACCATCCTTCACAAGCTGTTCCAATTCATTTTGCAAAGTCTCAGGTGTTGCTTTAGTTCAGTTTGGCCACCTTTATTTCTTTGAACACTTCCATTACTTAGAGCATCTTGGCTCAGTAGAATCAACTTTTAACTGCCGTCCTTGGAAACTGGATCAGATTATCAGTGTTACCTCTTTTTGAGGATAGCACTCACTTTAACTTTGAGATCATATATGTTGTTTCAGTTAGAAGGAGATATTGATGCTAAGGGATTTTCTTTGCTGTAAACCTTTTTATTTACAAAGAATATACAAAGTCCTGTTCCCCTGAACAGCAGAAATCAAACAACAAGAGATTATTGCATTGCTCAGAGTTTCAGAAATCTTCTAGCCATGACTCAGTCCCCAGAACTCTTTCTCTTTAGGCTTTTTTCAAAGGGCCATGCTCTCAGTGCTTGCTCTGGCTGTATCCTTGTCTATCAGCTCCTTTACCAAGCTTGTTTTCATGGTGTTTCTTTCTCCCCTCTCTCAGAGACCCCTCTAGCAAAACAATACATAGCAAATAATCTCTACCCACTTTGATTTGGGCAGTGATATATGCCTGTATTTTGGGTGAAGGCTGCTCTTGTTTCCATTTTTGGTTCCATAAAGAAGCTTAATTATTTTTCTCTTTTTTCTTAAAATATGCTCACAAGTGTCAGTGAAGGTTAACCCAACCTATATAAGTATGTCTATCTGATAATTATCCCAGCAAATCCTACTCATCCTGCATAGATACGTATGTTAATGTCTTTTATGCAATATGCAGATACCACATTTACTTGAATCTAAAACTATGTCCCCCTTCCATTCAGCAGGGGGAAAAAAGGCCCTCATCTTAGATTCATGTATAAAGCAGATGGGGGTGGAGGCAGGCTGCTGTTGCAGCTCTGACTCTGGCCCTGTGCCCAGGTTGGGGCCAGAGTCAGAACCACAGCAGTCTCCTTCCCCTCCCCTCTGTTTGCCCTCTGTAGCTTCTGCTTCACCTCTGTCCCCTTCCCTGCTCTTACTGTCAGATGCAGTTTGGTTTTGGTTTGGGCTAAGTGCCTTCCCAGGCACAGAGCACGTGTAAATTCCTTCCCTTGCCCAGCTAATCAGCAGTGCTGACACTTGCATTGCCTGCCTGGCCAGTCAGCAGCACTAACACTTCCTCATGGCCAGGCAAGGGCTGAGCTTTCACATGCTGTGCTCCAGGAAGAAACAGTATGAGCAGCATCTGACAGTAAGGGGTGGGGGGGAAGAGGCAGAGACTGGAGAAAATTTGAGGGAAGAGGCAGAAACTGGGGGGAATTTGGGAGGGAGAGGCAGAGACTGGGAGAGTAGCAGGGCAGGGGTGTGGGCTGTGAGGGGTGGTGGAGGTGCAGGTAGCAGGGGGGTCACAAACTTTAAAAATTGATTCTCCTTGAAGGAGAAAAATGAGGGAAAATGTGGCCTGCAAGGGGCTGCTTGGGGGGCAGGGGACAGCAGGTTGGGACTGGCCATTGATATTTACAAGTGGGTCCTAGACGTTACCTTAAATTATCTAAATATTATATCATAGCTTTATCTTAAATTATTAACAGTCATGATCAGGAATTCTGGTTTTCTCTGATAAAAAAAAAATCTCCAATTTTCAGATCAAAAAAAGTAACCCAAAATCCACATTTCCATGATTGAAATGAAACACCACTAGATAGATAGATAGATAGATAGATAGATATAGATATAGGTATAGGTCTATAGATATCTATATCTATCTATCTAGTGGTGTTTCATTTTAATCATGGCAAAATGTGGATTTTGGGTTACTTTTTTAAATCCAAAAATTGGGGATTTTTTTTATAGGAGAAAACCAGGATCCCTGATCATGATTGATATAATTAAATATATTAGATGTTGTTTTGCTATAATGTATTTTTGTTAATTTTCCTAGATAAATTGCAAAAAACAAAATAGCCTTGTCAGTGAAGACCATAACCTAGAGGGAAGAGGAAATAGGACAATGGCAAGTGGTGAAGGAAGGAGATAAGGAATCTTCCCTTTTACCTTCCCAAGGACATACATTCCAACTAAATGTCACCTTACAAGTCCACAAGAGGTCTGGTTCAGTCCAGTCCTAAACATTTCAGTGAAACAAAGAAAGTTAAATAAAACCAATTAGAATAAGCCATTTATAAATATAGGGCATAGGCAGGAGGGAAATTTGGAGAACTCAGCAAAATCAAGATATGCTGCCAACCTATATGCCACACTCCTCCCCCACCTCTTGAGTCTCCTCAGCCAATGTAAGTAAGAATCTATGTTATGTTGTTATGGGTAGCCAGGCAGACTTTGGGATAAGCATTTGTTTTTGTACTTTGGGGGAAAAGCAAAAAAAAGATAGAGATGTAGACCTTCTTCTGCCTCCTTTTTCAGGAGGAATCCTGGTTTTCTCTGATAAAAAAAAAAAAAATCCCCAATTTTTGGATTAAAAAAGTAACCTCAAATCCTTTTAGAAGTACTAAAGCATGGTGTAGTAACTGCCCATACCGCGCTGTACGTGAAGTGCCCAGTTATTTTTGGCAGCTATTTTGCTGTAGCGGTGCACTATAACAGGGAACCACGCTGCTGCCATGAAGTAGCTGCTGGTTACTTGTAGACACCCATGGATGCTATGTTGCCATAGTGTGTCACATGTACATGAGCCCATAATGTATTCTATCTTTTAAACAGTGATTTAACTATGTTTAAAAAAATGATAGGATAATACTATGGTGTAGCTGCAGGACCTGGGGAGACAAGCGTACCCTGCTAGGTGGAACCCCAATAGTTAAGGTGGTTGGTTTCAGTAAAACCTGCCCATAAGGGCTGGAGACAGTGCCAACTTACCTGCAGGTGAAGAGGAGTGGGAGCTGGAGCAGCATGCAGCGCTGCCAAACTAACTTATCAGTGTGCGCTCTTTGTGTCTCCAAGGGTACTCCCATGATGATGTGACACTGTGGCTTAAAACCAGAGGCAGAGCTGGCTGAGAGGAGAGAGGCACCAGGCAGTGGAACTCAGGAAGCAAAGGATCCAGTGGGATGCAGGGTTGTCTCCACAGAGTGGAGATCCAGAGGGAACTCCAGATTTTTAGCATCTCCAGACTTCTCAGTGAAGGATGAGCTGTGGAAGAAGAGTCTGCTATTCAGAGAGGGGGAATTTTGAAAGACTAGTTGCCAGAACCCAAAGGTTTGGGTCCAGCTTCTGGACTGTAGTGGACATTTTAGTTTTGTTTGTCTTTACATTATTTCCTTCTAAGTTTAGTTGCGCTACTGGGCATGTTTTCTTTTCATTTATTGGCCAGGAATGGACTAGTGCCATTAGCCCAAGGGGCAATTCTGGTGCAAGGAAAAGGACTACTCCCAGTGGGTCTCGATAAAGCTATGACCATCACAGGAAGTGAACATCATCAGCTTACTCGTGTTGGAGGTGGAACCAACCAAATTGTAGCAATCTACTTACTTGTGCTATTTGGGAAAAGTCCATTCCAGTTCCCTGAGGACACACTGTTTGTTTACTATTGATACAGAGATTTCTTTTTTTTCTGTGAACATGGAATTTCTAGTGGCAGCTGAAGCTCATCTGACAATGTGGCAGAGATACGTGACTCAAAGCACAGTCAACTTGACCCAATCCAGCACCTGAAAATAATTCATTGGTGTCAGCAGGATGATGGAGCCACCATTATTAAAATCCTTGGTTGGCAAGAGGATAGCGTGGAGGGAAGGAGGACCCCCAAGAAAAAACACACCACTATATGACTATGCTGGGGGGGAGGGGGGACACACCTGCACCATCCAAGAATCTTCCTTCTATTCTTTGTTAAAACCAAAGGCGTGGGAGAAGAGTTAAGGGCAGTACCCTCAGGCCCTCAGGTAAACAACACACACTCTACTTGGTGGGACTGTGACATATGGAGATTTACTTTGTAAGATTTAATACTTTATTCCTCCATCTCATCTGTTAGTCATGGACTTTGGTTAATTTAATTTATTCCTTTTTTGTTTTAGGAACTTCCATATCTTTAGTACCATGTACATACTCTATTATAAGGTTTCTTGGATTATATTAAACATAAGATTTACTAATAAGATTTTCAAAGCTGCCTAAAGAACTTGGATTCCTAGGGAATTGAACAAAAAACACTTTAGCCAATTTTGAGATTTTTATCCAGTGTCATATTTGGAGTTCACTGAATAAGCCAGGAGGTCCTGAATCAAAATCATGAAGACTTACTCATGCAGACTCTATAATTCCTTATAGAATTTAAGTCCATGGTAATTACAAGAAAGATTTAAAAAGTATTGTATTGTATCAAACGTTCCCCCAAATATTATGCAAAACAATAGGTACAGATTCACTCCGCATTTCCTTCCTTGAAGGCCAAATGTGTAGGACTATTTTCTTCTTTATCTTAAGTAAAGGGATTTTTAGAACATTTACTTATTTGATATGAAAATCTGCTATCATAAATAACATGGTATTATCACTATAAATAATTTATTTCCATGATGTATATGTTTTACACGGAAATGGTATTACACTTTAGAAAAAGTCCACTGTTTTATCATGGAAGATATTACAATACAGTGCAGGGCATAAATCTCTTGAAAATAATTCTCAAGGCACTGTTACTGCTCCCTCCACATAATAATACAGCTATGTCTAGCTAAAAATGACACAGCCATGATCTAACTCCAAACAGTCTCTGTTTTAGGGGGCAAAGGGGAAATTAACTCTAAAATTAGTTAGCAGTGCCTAGGCATAATCAAGGAAGAGTAAAATATTTTTGAACATATGTGAGCTAAATAGGACTTAATTATTAGAAGTTTGAATTTAGTTAAAATCAGTGGCAACATATGAAATTTGGGTAAAATGATAATTACTCCATATACAGGTTATTACTTAGCCAGTAAAAGTGTTGGACTGCTAGAATGCTCAAAAGGATCCGATAAGCGTGAAGGCTGGTGATGTGCTATTGCATTTTTAAAAACATGTATAATTTTGTGTTAAGATTTCCACATATTTTTTTAATAGAATCAGTCATTTCAATATTTCTTTGGAGGCAAAGTGAGACTCCAGAAAATTGTATTATGTGATTCTTAAATGATAAGTTGACAGAAAATGGCCTGTCTGCCTTGGCTGAATTTCAGGATTACTTCTTGTATCTTGCACAATATGATACACATGACACAACTGATTTTTGGTTTGCATCCAAGGGTTTGGTATTTTGGGTGTTGGTCTGTGAATTTTGCATACACAAACCTCTACTTAATCTTTCTGCATTTTCTATGTCTTTGTTTTTACAGAAATCCAGAATTAGGTAGGAATTATAATTGTTACTTTTTTCTCATTGCATATTTTATGTCTGCTGTTTATCTGATCTAGACATTTTACATTGTTTTGAGTTTAATGGCTTTTTAAAATTCATTTATCAAATAATATGTTGATGAAAGATTGCTTTATTTTTATTTGTGATCCTGAAAGAGCTACTCAGTGCAAAGTACTAAGTGAGGTAGAGTTGTCTTTCAATTTAAAGTATAACTTTTGGTGTGTTGACTTCCAACATTTTTTTGGCGAGAGTTTATACATAATGTAGATGGGCCCTTGTAACAAATATAAGTATGAAAAAAATCTCAGTAAGAAGTAACTTTTTATTACAACATGAGTAGTTTTTATGGTTTTCTGATGTTCATTTGAATTTTTCTCCCATTTCACAGATCTTCTATTTAAGGCTTTTTATGACAGCATGAAGAAAAGAAAAGCTCAGGCATTCCCTTCAAAGGACATGAAGATTTACACATTTGCAACATAGGCCTGCCATCTTGAAATTTCTTGGAGATGCAGGTTTGCTCCAGGATCCTTAGATGACAGCTCTAGCCAGGGATATTTTTTGCCATCTGCAACTGATGACAAGAGTTCTGCCACTGCTTTCTGAGCTAGACCTTGCTACCATTATCCAGACATATATAAACCACCATGAGATTACATGCTTGGATGGAGAAGGTAGAAAATAATATTGTTTGGAAATTAAAGTGGTTGAAGAACATAACTGTCTGTTTACTGAGCTGGCTTACATAGAGAGCAAATAAAACCAATGCTATCTTTACTGCTTATTAGTAACATTGTGGGAGAATTCAAAATCTACTTTTATCCTGTGAAGCCCTCCCCTTTGCTTTAAGTGGTTGAACTTCCAAGAGCATGAAAAGACTTATCTGTTTTCCTGATCTGTGTGAACTTGGGAAGACTCTGGTGGGAGATTTTTAATACATTTTTTTCTGATTGTTGCAAAGCTGATGAAGGGGGATTACAGGAGTAGCCTATTTTATAGCTGTGTATTTAAATGAATTGTCAAGAAGTGCTAAGGAATAACTGCTGTTTCTCAGTGGATATAAGAAGCAGCAATTATGTGTGTATCAATTAAAATGAATCAATCATTCTTTTTAAGCAGACATTTAAGAAATACTTGGGCTGAGAATTCCACTAGGCTTGTGGTTTGAGTGATTATACAGAGTGGCCAAGTAATGAGTTTGTTTTATTGCTGCTGTACTAGACTGTTGAATTATCATTATTAATTGAATGGTACATTGATATTTTGTACTGAGTATTTGTTCAATAAACTTTAAAGAGTCTAAGATAAACCCTGTAAAGCCATACTTAAATGAAAAATAACCAACATATGACTTCTGGAAAAAGATCTTTCTGTAATTTAATTTGAGTAAAACATTGAAAATTTCTCCAAATGTTTATAGGACCATCAGAGAGTAGATACTAATAATTCCATTGTAAATCTGCAGTGCAGCAAATTAAATATCCTGATTAGTTCACCTGTACCATTGAAGTCATTGGTCCAATACCATTGACACCTAGAGCCTTGAATGAGAATAGGTATTATGAATCCTCAATTTAATTTGAAATCAATATCTGCCAAGTCTGAAAATCTCATGGAAAAGAAATAAGTAGTCTCCATCTTAGACTTAGAGGCAAGAATGTTTTTGTTCTACTGTAGCTGGCTTAGAGACTATCTCTAGCTGGCCAGGCAGCAGTACAGCAGAAAAGGATGTGGAGGTCACAAGGTACAAATGAGCCAATGATAAAATATTGCAGAAAAGGCAACTCTCATAGGATATATTATTACATAAGATATATTACCAGCTTTATCCTATGTAAGATATGAAAGCTGATCATTTTGCTTAACTTGGCTCTGTAAGACCTTGGCTGGAATACTCTATCTTATTTTGAGCATCACAGTTTAAGAATGATCTAGACAACCCACAGAGAAGTAAGAAAGTAAGAGGTTTTGAAAACATGCCCAATGTGGTAAGGATGAAGGAATTTGGTTTGTTTCTTCTAAAAAAGAGAAGATTGATAACATGCTTCTGTAACATAAAAGGTTGTTATAAAGACAGTAATCAATCTTTCCTGATGCCACAGAGAGAGGATGTAATAGGGTCCCTACCCTGTTACTAGAAGGAGATTGCTGGGGGATGGGCAGACAAGCATTAGTGCAAGCCCTGCAATTGACAACCACAGAATCAGCAGGTCAGGTAACACAAAGGAATTCACTCCTACCCCAGCCCAAGGACAGGACTCTTCTAAGAGGACAGAGATAGAGTAGGGAGAAAAGGTGAGGGTGTAGCACTCTATGTTAAAGAGTAGTACACGTCCTCGATGATAAGGATGGGTTCAGAAGAGGGGCAAACTGAGGTGCTCTAGGTTAGAATGCAAGGTGGTGGTGGGGAAAGGGACTTGATAGTGGGTCTACTACAGACCGCCTCACCAGGTGGATGAGCTGGACCTGGAATTTTCAGGTCAGCTCACGGAGGCTGTAAGAACAAGGGATGTGGTTGTCATGGGTGACCTAAACTACCCAGACATCTGCTGAGAGGATCAGTCAGCCAGGTCTGAACTCTCATGTAGGTTTTTATCCTGCATACAGGACCTCCACCTAACCCAGGAGGTACATAATCCAACCAGAGGAAATGCCTTGCTGGACTTGGTCCTTGCCACAGGCGATGACCTGGTGAGGGATCTGCGGGTGTGTCTCAGGGCGCTAAGGTGCCCTGCTCCTAGAAGAGCGGGAACTGCCTGGAGATAGCCCAAAGAGCCAGGCAGGAGCCCAGGTGTAGGTTGCCATGGCGACTGTCTAAGGTGGAAATTAGTCAGCACCTGTACCTGGTCAGCTGGCAGGAAGGGGCAGGGCCTTTGGCCCATATAAACCCCAGGCTAAAACTAAGGGAGGCAGTTCTCTGCCAATGGCTAAGGGGGAAGGAGCCCTCTTAGAATAAGAAGGGAAAGA
>NW_005842624.1:374127-376271 GCF_000455745.1 Alligator sinensis | reverse complement strand
AACCTCTGCTCCAGGTAATGGTAAAGGGGCTGAGCATGCCTTTGGTAGCCTATGTTAAGTTATAGCCCAGGAGCTTATGTTTTGTTTGTAGTTTTATAAGTGGTTTGGGTGAGGCTATTTGGGGAAGGAAGGCCTCATTGGGGGCCCATTACAGAGTGGAGACCCCAGTGCCAGAGAGGACACAGCATTTGGTGGGGGCATAGACCCTGATGCCAGAGATGGCATGGCATTTAGGGCATGGAGACCCTGGCGCCAGAGAGGGTGCAGCATTTGATGGGGCGCAGAGACCCTGGTGCCAGAGAGGGCGCAGCATTTAGGGTGTGGAGACCCCAGCGCCAGAGAGGGTACAGTATTTGGTGGGGCACAGACCCCGGTGCCAGAGATGACACAACATTTGGTGGGGCACAGACCCTGGCACCAGAGAGGGCACAGCATTTTGGGGCACTGAGATCCCAGCACCAGAGAGGGCACGGCATTCTGGGGCATGGAGACCCCAGCACCAGAGAGGGCTTGGCATTTGGGTTGCATAGACCCCAGCACTAGTGAGGGCACAGAGACAGGGTTGCAGAAAGCCCAGTGAGGACTTTCTTGACCACTAATGATGGTCAATGACCACTAATGATGGTCCCCATCTTCAATAATGAAGATGGGGACCGCACCAGAGAGGGCACGGCATTCTGGGGCATGGAGACCCCAGCACCAGAGAGGGCTTGGCATTTGGGTTGCATAGACCCCAGCACTAGTGAGGGCACAGAGACAGGGTTGCAGAAAGCCCAGTGAGGACTTTCTTGACCACTAATGATGGTCAATGACCACTAATGATGGTCCCCATCTTCAATAATGAAGATGGGGACCACTAATGTGGTCCCCATCTTCAAGAAAGGGAAAAGGGAGGACCCGGGCAACTATAGGCCCGTCAGTCTTACCTCAATCCTGGGGAAACTCTTTGAGAAGATCATCAAGGAGCACATTTGTGATGGGCCGGCATCAGAAATGATGCTCGGGGCAATCAGCATGGATTTATTAGGGGGAGATCATGTCAGACCAACCTGATTGCCTTTTATGATCAGGTCACAAAGGCCATGGACGCAGGTGTCGCGGTGGATGTAGTCTTTCTGGACTTCAGCAAGGCCTTTGACACCGTCTCTCACCCCATCCTAATTAATAAACTAGGCGACTGTGGCATAGACGCCTACACGGTCAGATGGATTGCAGATTGGCTGAAGGGTCGCACTCAGAGGGTGGTGGTGGATGGATCATACTCGACTTGGGGGGAGGTGGGTAGTGGAGTCCCCCAGGGCTCGGTCCTGGGCCCTGCGCTGTTCAATGTCTTCATCAGCGATCTTGATGTTGGGGTGGAGAGCAACCTGTTTAAATTCGCTGATGACACCAAAATTTGGGGGGAGGTGAGCACGCTAGCAGGGAGAGAGAGATTGCAGAAGGATCTGGATAGGTTACAGGGGTGGGCAGACAGGAACAGGATGCGTTTCAATACGGACAAGTGCAGGGTGCTGCACTTGGGTAGTAGGAACCAGCAGCACACTTATAAGATGGGGAGCTCCCTACTTGAGAGCACGGAGGCGGAAAGGGATCTTGGTGTCATTATTGACTCCAAGATGAACATGGGCCGACAATGCGAGGTCATGGTTGGCAGGGCTAACCGGACCTTGTCGTGCATCCACAGGTGCATCTCGAGTAGAGCCAGGGAGGTGATCCTCCCCCTCTATGCGACGCTGGTCAGGCCGCAGCTGGAGTATTGTGTCCAGTTCTGTGCGCCCCATTTCAGGAGGGATGTGGACAACATGGAGAGGGTCCAGAGGAGGGCCACCCGCATGATCCGGGGACAACAGGGCAGACCCTACAGTGAGAGACTGCGGGACCTGAACCTATTCAGCCTCCACAAGAGAAGGCTGAGGGGGGACCTGGTGACCGTCTATAAACTCACTAGGGGGAACCAGAAGGGTTTGGGGGAGACGCTGTTTCCCCTAGCCCCCGCTGGCATAACAAGGAGTAATGGGCACAAGTTGATGGAGAGGAGGTACAGATTGGACATCCGAAAAAACTACTTCACAGTTAGGGCGGCTAGGAGCTGGAACCAACTTCCAAGGGAGGTGGTGCTGGCCCCTACCCTGGGGATCTTTAAG
>NW_005842624.1:364431-374107 GCF_000455745.1 Alligator sinensis | reverse complement strand
TTTTTTTTTTTTTTTTGGGTTGTTCTCCCGCCCTGGCGGGGGGTCGGGCTAGAAGATCTATTAGGTCCCTTCCGACCCTATAACTATGAAACTATGAGGACAAGGGGCGCCAGTGAGGGTGAAGAGAAAGAGGGCTGTGGAAAGCCCAGTGACAACAAGGGGCTGAATTATAACAAGGCCGAGGCAAGACAGTGCCAGTACCATCTGCGAGGTTTGGGGCATGGTAAAGGGGTGGTTGGAGCCACACATATAGTCCATAAAGCTAGGGTGCCCCAAAACACCCATTGTGGAACAAGACCCACAAGGGGTCCGGGAACCTACAGGGTTCAGCAAGTCCATCAAACCGTGTCCAAGAGCACTTAAAAGCAGCCTCCCTATTTTCATCTTTTTCATCAAAGACATGGCGGACGAGAACTGAGGGTGCCCATCAGGCCAAATTGGCATGGTCAAGGGGCCTTAGGAGAACAAGGCCATCCTTAAGGACCCCATCCCGTGACAGGGTGCTCAACTACCTAGGCATTAGTGGCCACTGTCTGCTGGAATTTACTATCCAGCACAGGGTGGTGAAAGCAAGCAGTAAGGCAAAAGTCCTTGATTTTAGAAGGGCCAACTTTAATGAGCTAAGGAGATTAGTAAGAGAGACATTGGGGACTTGGAGCTTCAATGAGATGGGAGTCCAGGATGGGTGGTTGTTCTTTAAAGAGACGATCCTCAGAACTCAGAGGGAGTCAGTCCCAAGATGAACCAAAGTGGGCAAGAGTGCTAAAAAGCCCCCTTGGTTCAGTAAAGGCATCCAGGAGGGCCTAAGGGCAAAAAAGGTGGCATACAATCAGTGGAAGCAAGGGGCAATCATCAACGAGGATTACACCTCTGTTGCTTGTGATTGCAGGGAGGTGGTTAGGAAGGTCAAGGCAGAGACTGAACTGGAGACTGAACTGGCTGGTGACCAGAATTAAGGATAACAAAAAGTCCTTTTTCAAATACATGGGGAGTAAGAAGAAGGCACCAAGTAACATGGGGCCCCTACAGAACAGGCTTGGCAATCTGGTGATTGCAGAAAAGGAAAAAGCTGATCTTTTCAATCAGTTCTTTGCCTCCATATTTCTGAGCAGGGACTAGGATAACTCCCCGACTAGGATTACGGACAGGCTCAGGGGACATGACACCATGCCCAGGGTCAGGGACAATCTAGTTAGGGAACTCTTGGAGGAGCTGGATGTGTATAAATATGCTCTTCATCTGAGGGTACTGAGGGAATTGGTGGAGGTCATAGCAGGGCCCCTGGCATGGCTGTATGAGAGCTTGTAGTGCTCTGGCCAGGTACCAGATTACTGGAAAAGGGCCAATGTTGTCCCCATTTACAAGAAGGGGAGAAAGGTCACTTCTAGGGTAACTATAGGACAGTTAGTCTCACCTCCTTCCTTGGGAAGACCTTTGAGAAAATTATCAAGGAACACATCTGCAGGAGCCCAGAATAGGAGGTAATGCTCAAGGGCAACCAACACAGGTTCATTGCAGGCAGATCCTGCCTAACTAATCTTGTTTCCTTTTACGACCAGGTCACCAAGTCCTCAGATGCAGGCAATGAGGTGAATGTCATCTACCTTGACTTCAAGAAGGCTTTTGACACTGTTTCTCACCCTGTTCTCATAAAAAAAAACTAGGCAACTGTGGCATTAATGCCTACACAGTCAGATGGGTGGCAAATTGGCTCGATGGTCGCACCCAGAGAGTGGTGGTGGACGGGTCATTTTCGACCTGGAGGGTTGTGGGTAGTGGGGTCCCCCAGGGCTCAGTCCTTGGTCCTGTGCTATTCAACATCTTTATCAGCAATTTGGAGGTGGGAGTGGAAAGCACGCTGTCCAAATTCTCTGATGACACAAAGATGTGGGGAGAAGTGGGCGCACTGGAGGGGAGGGATGGAATCCAACTAGATCTAGACAGGTTTCAGAGGTGGGCAGATGAGAATAGAATGGAATTCAATGCAGACAAGTGCAAGGTGCTGCATCTAGGGAGAAGGAACATGTGGCATACCTATAGGCTGGGGAACACCCTTCTCAACAACACAGTGGCTGAAAGGGATCTTGGAGTCATTGTTGACTCCAGGATGGACATGAGCCACCAATGTGAGGAAGTAACCAGTAAGGCTAACTGCACCTTGTTGTGCATCTACAGATGCATCACAAGCGGGTCCAGGGAGGTGATCCTTCCCCTCTATGTGGCATTGGTCAGGCTGCAGTTAAAGTACTGCATCCAGTTCTGGGTGCCACACTTCAAGAGGGATGTGGCTAACCTTGAGAAGGTCCACAGAAGGGCCACTCACATGGTCAGAAGGCAGCAGGCCAGGTCCCACAAAGATATACTAAAGGGTCTGAATCTATTAAGCCTTCACAAGAGAAGACTGAGAGGGGATCTGATGGCCATCTATAAACTCACTGGGGGGACAAGTGGAAAATAGGTGAGGCTGTGTTCCCTCGGGCACCACCTGGGATAACAAGGAATAACGGCCACAAGTTGATTGAGAGCAGGTTAAGGCTTGATCTCCGGAGGCATTACTTTATGGCTAGGGCTGCCAGGCTCTGGAACAGGCTCCCAAGGGAGGGGGTACTCTTCCCTACCTTGGGGGTCTTCAAGAGGAGGTTGGATAGATATCTGGCTGGGGTATTATGATCCCAGCACTCATTCCTGCCCAGGGCAGGAGGTCAGACTTGATGATCTGTTCAGGTCCCTTCTGACTCTAGAAACTATGAAGCTATGACAGAGAAGCCCAGGGCTTCCAATGGCAGGCTTAGCTACCTGTATACTAATGCCAGGAGCATGGGGAACAACCAGGAGGAACTGGCCCTTCTGCTAAGCAAAAATTAATACAATCTCATCGGGATAATGGAAACCTGGTGGGACTCCACCTATGACTGGACCACAGGTATTGACTATACCTTGTACAGGAGGGATCATGTTGCAAGGAAGGGTGGGGGTGTAGCTCTCTATGTGAAGGAGCAGTACACTTCCCTACAAGCAGAGATTGGCACCCAAAGAGGGTGACTTGAGGCCCTCTGGGTTAGAATACAGGGAGAATGTGGGGAAGGGGATACAACTGTAGGTGCCTATTGCAGACCTCCTGATGAGGAGGAAGATCTTGACCACAAATTCACTAGGGAACTGGCAGAGGATGCATGTTCTCAGTGCATTGTTATCATAGGTGACTTCAACCACCCTAACATCTCATGGGAAGAGGATTCAGCCAAATCTGATTGGTTGTGAAGCTTCCTCACTTTCATTGTCGAGCTCTATTTGACTCAAGAAGTCTATAGGCCAACAAGAGGTAAGGCACTGCTGGATCTGGTATTGGCCAAAGGGGATGATCTAGTCAGAGACCTGAGGATCAAAGGGAAGCTTGGTAACAGTGATCACAAGTTGATCACTTTCTCTATCCATTGCAAAGCTGGCAAATCAGTAAGCAATGCAGAAATCCTCAACTTTAGGCAAGCTGATTTTCACAAACTTGGGAAGGTGGTTGTTGAGGTCCTAAGAGACTATGATCTGACAGGGAGGGGAGTCCACGATGAGGCGTTGCTTCTTAAGGATATGATCCTAAAATCACAAGAGAAGTCCTTTCCAGCCCCTAGGAAAGGTAGCAAAAGGTCTGGGAAACCCCTTAGCTCAAAAGGGAACTCATGGACCTCTTGAATCTTAAAAGAGAAGCTTATCACAGTCTGCTCTTTGAGAGAGGCAGTGGTCTTCTGGGGAGAGATGGCTTCCACCTCACTCTGCTGGGGAGTAGGCTCTTCTCAGCCAGCCTGGCTGACCTGCTTGACCGACCTTTAAACTAAGCCCTCTGGGGGATGGGGGGATTACCGCCACTGCAAGCTCACTGGGCAACCTTTGTAAATCCATCAGGCTAAGGCACTTAAGGGAACCCACCCCTACCCTAGCCCTGGAACAATCTGTAGGGAAGTCAGGGGACCTCAATGGGACACATATCTGCCTGTACATCAGTGCCAGGAGCTTGGGGAATAAACAGCGGGAACTGGTCCTCTGGCTAAACAAGAATGACTATCACCTCATAGGGATAACGGAGACCTGGTGGGACTCCACCTATGACTGGGCCACAGGTATAGATGGCTATACTCAGTACAGGTGAGATCATACAGATAAAAGGGGTTGGGGTGTAGCTTTATATGTCAAGGAGAGCTACACATCCCTGAAAATTGACATTGGCACCCAGGAAGGATGACTGGTGTCTCTCTGGGTTAAAATATGTGGGGAATGTGGCACAGGGGACATCATGGTAGGAGTCTACTGGAGACCTCCTAACCAGAAACAAGAGCTGGACAAGGAATTTGCCAGGGAACTGGCTGAGGCTGCATGCTCTCAGTGCATGGTTGTCATGGGAGACTTTAACTACCCTGACATCTCATGGGAAGAGCACTCGGCCAAATCCGATCAGTCGCAAAGCTTCCTCACATGAGTGGATGAGCTCTACCTGACTCAAGATGTCTATGGGCTGACAAGAGGTAAAGCATTGCTGGACCTGGTACTGGCCAAAGGGGTGACCTAGTCAGTGACCTAAGAGTCGATGGAAAACTGGGTGACAGTGACCATGAGCTGATCACCTTTACTACCCATCGCAAAGCTGGCAAGTTAGTCAGTAATACAGAAGTCCTCGACTTCAGGAAAGCTAACTTTGACAAGCTCAGGATGCTTGTTTTCGAGGCCCAAAGGGACCATGACTTGACAGGAAGAGGAGTCCAAGAGGAGTGGTTGTTCCTCAAGGGAGAGATCCTGACAGCACAAGGGATGGCCATCCCATCTCGGAGGAAGGGTAGCAAAAGGCCACAGCAACCCCCTTGACTCAGCAGAGAACTTGAGGACCTCCTATGCCTCAAAAGAGAGACTTATAAAGGATGGAAGGCTGGAATTACCATGAAGGAGGAGTACTTAGCACTGGTCCGTGCCTGCAGGGAGTGGATCAGGAAATCCACAGTTGCAACCGAGCTCCATCTGGCTTCAAATATCAAGGATAACAAAAAGTCCTTTCAGATATGTAGGGAGTTGGAAAAAAAGCAAGGGTAACACTCTGCTGAACTTAATGGGACAGCTGATAACTGACACCCAGGAAAAGGCCAGTTTACTCAATGGGTACTTTGCATTGGTCTTTCATCAGTGCAATGGGACTGCCCTGCCTAGCAAGTTGCAGAACGGCCAGGGTGAGGTCGTATTTATACCCAGCATCGGTGTTGATCTAGTAAAGGAACACTTTGAGAGGCTGGACACCTTCAAGTCAGCTGGTTCTGACAGATTACACCCTAGAGTACTCAAGGAGCTGCCAGGTATCATAGCCCAACCATTGGCAAAAATATTTGAAAACTCATGGCACTCAGGTGAAGTACCTGAAGACTGGAAGAAGGCCAATGTGGTATCCATCTTCAAGAAAGGGTGGAAAGTAGATCCCTGGAATTACAGGCCAATCAGCTTGACCTCAATCCCTGGTAAGATTCTGGAGAAAATTATCAAGGAGACCCTTCTGGATAAGCTGACTGAGGACACCATCCTGAGGAGCAGTCAGCATGGGTTTGTCATGGCTAGGTCTTGTCTGACCAATCTCATCTCCTTCTATGACCAGGTGACATATCACCTGGACAAGGGAGAAGAGATTGATGGCATATATCTGGACTTTAAAAAACGCTTTGATCTGAGGTCCCATGACCTCCTCATGGAAAAATTGGCCAAGTGTGGCCTTGGCTACACCACAGTCTGATGGCTGGGAAATTGGCTCCAAGGTCAGACCCAGAGAGTAGTGGTCAATGGTAGTGAATCATTATGGCACTCCGTGACCAGTGGTGTCCACCAAGATTCTGTCCTTGGACCAGTTGTCTTTAACATCTTTATCAACGATGTGGACATTGGTGTCAGAAGCACGCTGGCCAAGTCCACCAATGACACTAAACTTTGGGGCATAGCGTCCACACCTGAGGACAGGCTAGTGATCCAGACTAATTTGGATAAACTTAGTAAGTGGGCGGATACAAACCTGATGACGTTCAATATGGATTAATGTAAGGTACTCCACCTCAGGAAAAAAATCCTGCAGCATACTTATAGGCTTGGCAGTGCTACGTTTGCTAGCACTGCTGCTGAAAGAGACTCAGGGGTCATGACCAACCACAAGATGAACATGAGCCACCAATACGATATCGCAGCTGGTAAAGCAAACAAAACTTTGGCTTGCTCCATGGATGCTTGTTAAGTAAATCTCAGGATGTCATCCTCCCACTGTACTTAGCCTTGGTGAGGCCACAGATGGAGTACTACATCCAATTCTGGGCCCCACAATTTAAGAAGGATGTTGAGAAGCTTGAAAGTGTCCAGAGGAGAGCCACACACATGATCAGAGGGCAAGAGAATAGGCCTTATGAAGAGGGCTGAGAGCCATGGGACTCTTCAGCCTGGAAAAGTGCAGGCCCAGTGGGGACCTGGTGGCTGCTTATAAGTATATAAGGGGTGTATATCAGGATCTGGGAGAACATCTGTTCACCAGAGTGCCCCAAGGAAAAACAAGGACCAACGGTCATAAACTCCTCCAAGATCATTTTAGGCTGGACATAAGGAAAAATTACTTTACTGTCCAAGCCCCCAAGACCTGGAATAGACTCCCTCCAGAAGTGGTGCCGGCACCTACTCTGGACTTATTCAAGAAATGCTTGGATGCTTATCTTTCTGGGATCCTTTGACCCTAGCTGATTTCCTGCCCCTGGGGCAGGGGGCTGGACTTGATGATCTTTAAGGTGTCTTCCAGCCCTAATGTCTATGAAATCTATAAGGAATTGAAGTCAGAAACCACCACTAAGGAGGATTATGCAGCACTGGCCTGCACCTGTAGGGATCTGACCAGAAAAGCCAAGGCTGAAACTGAACTCAAACTGGATATGGGAATCAAGGACAATAAAAAGTCCTTCTTCAAATATGTGGGAAGTTGGGGGGAAAAAACAAGGGCAACATCAGACCCTTGCTGAACCAAATGGGGCAGCTGACAACCAACACCCAGGAAAAAGCCAACCTCCTCAATGATTACTTTGCATTGGTTTTCCACCAGCCCAAGGGGATCACCCTGCCTGACAGGACACAGGATAATCAGTGTAAGGGTGATCATACACCTATAATTGGGGAAGATCTTGTGAGGGAACAGCTTGAGAGACTGGATATCCACAAGTCAGCTGGCCTGGACAGAATGCACCCAAGAGTGCTAAAAGAGTTGGCTGACATCATAGCATGACCAATGGCAAGGATATTTGACAACTTATGGCACTCGGGAGAGGTTCCTGAAGATTGGAAGAGGGCCAATGTGGTTCCTATCTTCAAGACAAGAAGGAAGGATGATCCAGGGAACTACAGGCCAGTTTGACCTCAATCCCTGGAAAGATGTTGGAAAAAATCATCAAAGAAACCATCAACAGGGTAACAGAAGGCAACATTCTGAGAGATAGCCAACATGGCTTTGTTGCAGGTAAGTCCTGCCTGACCAACCTCATGTCCTTCTATGACCAGGTGATGCATAATCTGGACAAAGGAGAAGAGGTTGATGTCATATATTTAGATTGCAAAAAAGCCTTTGAATTTGTCTCCCATGATGTCCTCATGGTAAAATTGAGGAACTGCAGCCTCAACAACCTTACAGTCCTATGGCTAGGGAACTGGCTCTGTGGTTGGACCCATAGAGTGATAGTCAATTGAACCAAGTCAGCATGGCACATGGTGATCAGTAGCATGCCCCAGGGCTCAGTACTTGGACCAGTACTCTTTAATATATTCATAAATGATCTGGAGTAGGGTGTCAGAAACAGACTAGCTAAATTCACGGATGACACCAAATTATGGAGAAGTGTGGTCATTCTAGAGGACAGGCTGCCAACTCAGGCCAACCGGGACAGACTTGCAAGGTGGTCAGATCAAAATCTGATGACATTAACAAGGAGACATGCAAGGTTCTCCACCTCGGGAGAAAAAACCCACATCATACTTACAGGCTCAGCAGTGTTACACTCACTAGCACCGTGACGAAAGACACTTGGGGGTCATGACTGACCACAAGATGAACATGAGCCACTAATGGAATGCCGCAGCCAGCAAAGCAAATCCTGTGTACCTCCTGTGGTGAACTAACTCAGATTAGGTATACCATTTTCTGTGCAATTTAAGTCTGCTGAACTTTAAGCCCTTATATTGATCTGCACAATTAGGCATTTAGATTGACCCATGGTTCAGTCAATCTAAATGTAACACCTGTATATATTCTTACTAGAAGGCTGTGGAATGTTCTTTTTTGAAGGTTTTGAAGAGCACATTAGGGAAACATCTGCTAGGGGTGATCCAAGCATACACCATCCTGCCTTACTGTAGGGAGTTGAACCACTTGATCCTTTGAGGTCATTTTTAGTCCTACATTTTTATGTTCTGTGAATCATTTGGGTCTAGATCCACTAAAAGACTTAAGAGATCACAACACTGAGTTGCAGTGCTTAACTTTTAGGTGTTTTGTTGCCTCATACAATTTATTAATGTTCACCTTGAGGGTGCCCTTGAAGTATTCCTTTTGGCCTCCACATGTCCTTTGTCCTTCACTGAGTTGGGAGTATAGCAATTGTTTTGGTAAACATACATCAGGTATACACACACAATGCTCTGTCTACCACAAATTGGGGAAAAACTAGCCCAGGACAGGGCTATATGGTGACACCTTGTGAGAGAAGGTACATCTTACTTTGAGAAAAGCCATCAGCCCTGGAGGCAGAAAAATGACAGAAACCGAAGGAAAGGAAATGAGATGGAGAAACCTGCAGTTCGACCCTTCTTTTAACCACCATCTGTGACATCTGCCAGAGAGTCTGCAGCTCTAGGATCGGCCTTGCTAGCCATCAATGGACTCATCTACAATCCCTTACTTAACCTGGGGGAGAGATCATTCTAGACTCTGAGGGATCATCACCATCGCCAAATAATTCAATTTATAGCCCCAAGTTAGGCACGTAGTATTGGCACTGGATTTATGACCCAGATACCTTGCTCCAGGTGAACCCAAACCTTCAGACTGACCACAACTTCTCCATTCAATAACAGGTGAAATTTATTGATACACATTGATAGCAGATAAGAATAATGCAGGCAAGGCAAACAAAATAACCTCTCTGATTCTATACCTACCAGACCTAGGGCTGTCACAGATGAAAGGTATGTCTGGCCCGTATGTGAGTTTCACCCTGAGGTTCTCTTGAATGTCAGATGTCAGCAGCCTGGAGATCAAGGGCTCAGGCCCACCCCTCACAGTGTGGTGGGTGAGATGGGCTGGCAGTGTTTCCTCTGCCCACGGTGGCCTGAGGTTCTCCTTTTGGGGGACCCTTAGCTGCTCTGAAATCCCTCCTTTTGTATCCCCTCTCTCTTCTGATGATGCTTCATCTCTAGGTACCATTGACTAGTTTCTCCATGGTCATAGTTTCATAGTTGGTAGGGTGGAAGGGACCTGAACAGATCATCAAGTCTGACCCCCTGCCATGGCAGGAAAGAGTACTGGGGTCAAATGACCCCGGAAAGGTGTTCATCTAGCCTCCTCTTAAAGACCCCCAGGGTAGGAGCCAGCACCACTTCTCTTGGAAGTTGGTTCCAGATCCTAGCCACCCTGACA
>NW_005842624.1:363773-364339 GCF_000455745.1 Alligator sinensis | reverse complement strand
GGACTCTCCCAATGCCTGCTGGTCCCCCCTGACTAGTTTGTAAATGGCCACTAGATCTCCCCTCAGCCTTCTCTTGTGGAGGCTGAACAGGTTCAGGTCCCTTAACCTCTCCTTGTAGGGTCTGTCCTGCTGATCTCTGACCATGTGGGTGGCCCTCCTCTGGACCCTCTCCATGTTGTCCACATCCCTCCTGAAGTGCGGCGCCCAGAACTGGACGCAGAACTCCAACTGCGGCCTGATCAGTGTCACATAGAGGGGGAGGATCACCTCCTTGGACCTGCTTGAGATGCATCTGTGGATGCATGACAAGGTACGGTTTGCCTTCCTGACTGCGTCCCCACACTGTCGGCCCATGTTCATTTTGGCATCAATGATGACTCCAAGATCCTTGTCTACCTCTGCACTGACGAGAAGGGAGTTCCCCAGCCTGTAGGTATGCTGCTGGTTCTTCCTTCCCAGGTGCAGCACCTCGTACTTTTCAGAGTTGAAACCCATCCTGTTCTCATCCACCCACCCCTGTAACCTGCCTAGGTCTGATTGCAGCCTATTCCTCCCTTCTAGCGTGC
>NW_005842624.1:359109-363735 GCF_000455745.1 Alligator sinensis | reverse complement strand
GCCAACTAGTGACCCATTTGACTGTGTAGGTGTCGACGCCACAGTGTCCTAGTTTTTTAATGAGAATGGGGTGAGACACAGTGTCGAAGGCCTTCCTAAAGTCCAGAAAGACTACATCCACTGCTACAACTGCATCTAAGGATTTTGTGACCTGGTCATAGAAGGCCACCAGGTTGGTCTGACAGGACCTGTCTCTAATGAACCCATGTTGATTGCCCCTAAGCATAATCTCCCCTGCTGGCCCCTTGCGGACATGCACCAGGATAATTCTCTCAAAAAGCTTACCCAGGATTGAGGTAAGACTGACTGGCCTATAGTTTCCTGGGTCCTCCTTCCTCCCTTTTTTTAAAATGGGAACCACATTGGCCCTTTTACAGTCCTCTGGCACCACTCCAGAGCACCATGAATGCTCATAAAGCCATGCCAGGGGTCCCGCAATGACCTCTGCTAATTCCCTCAGCACTCTTGGGTGGAGATCGTCAGGACCTGCTGATTTAAATATGTCCAGTCCTTCCAGAAGTTTCCTGACCAGATCCTTACTGACCCTAGGCCTGGGTGCACCTCCTCTGGGTCCTATGGGGGTCCCAGTGTGGGGGGTGACCTGGTCCCTGCTCAGAAAAATGGAGGCAAAGAAATTATTAAATAGGTTAACTTTGCTGTCTCGTGCGATGACCAGATTTACTAGCATGTCCTGCAGAGGCCCCATGTTACCCGGTACCTTCTTTTTACCCACTATGTATTAAAAAAAGGACTTCTTGTTGACCTTGATCCAGGTAGCTAGTCCCAGTTCCATCTCCACCTTGGTCTTCCTGACCGCCCCCCTACAGCCCCGAGCAACTGAGGGTGGTCCTCCCTGGTGATGGCCCCTCCCTTCCATTGGGTGTACACCTCCTTTTTCATACTGCCCATGTTCTGTTGTGTCGGCATAGTCCGTTGTTCCAACAAACCCATCACATGCACACATCTTAATTTGGTTATTTACTATTGTCTTAGTTTGGTCTGTTCACCAAAACTGGAAATCTCAGGGACTCTGCAGTTGAACACTGTGACCTAATGCCACCTTATCTTATGTTATAGAACAATGTGATACATGTCTTCAATTTCCAAGCCTGTGTTTTTACTGGCTTCAGACACAGTGGGCCTTGAAGGAAACTTTGTCACAAACAAATTAACCCTTGCCATTCCCTTGGATCATTGTTCTCATGCATATCTAATTTACCTACAACCTAGTTCCCAAAAGCAAACATCTAAATACCATTTTCTAGACATCAAATCCCTCCTTGAAGGTCTTACACCTTCACATTATAAATGGAGCATAATCAAGCGAATTACCCAGAATGTTTAATGAGGTTGTGGGGAGGACCTCCACCAGTCATCCCAGGAAAAGTATGATGGCATTTGTGATTACAGGCTCCAGCAGGTTGGACATTATGACAAACCCTTAACCATTGTTTTAATGTTGCCCATACCATCTCTGGCTCAGTCTTTTGTCTAAGCTTTCCCTAACCTGGCAACCAAATTTTAGTCAATCAAGTTTAAGCAGGCCTCCTATACTGGGGCTGGGGAATGTATGGTCCAAGATGCCTACTAAACCTTTTATTCCACATTCCAAGGAGTCCCTAAATAATGCAGGGATTATTAAGGCACCTAAGAAAAAAGCCAGAATATTGTATGGGGAATAGCCTAAGCCATCCAATAAGAAATGTAGATGAGAGGGTGTATCTTGCTTCTACCCTCTCAAGAACATAGTTGCCTTACCAAAGGCTGCTGAGAGGTAACTACTTCTGATTGGGATTCACAAGCATAAGCCTCTTCTATTAGAGTCAAGTGTTTATACCTACCCTTCTGCAGAAGGAGATAATAGTTCTTCTGCCTCTTGTTACCCTCTTGTGTGTAGTATATTCACCCAAAAAGTGGGAGATGTTTTGGGGATCAAACACATCTTAAGTGCCTTGAAGATGAAAGACAAGATAAAGTACTAATTATCATTATTAATTAGTGCCACCCCAAACTGGCCTCACTAACTGATTTTTCAGGTCTTGAAAGAATCACCTGTCAGCATTCTGTCTCAACATGCTTCAGAGCAGTCTGTGCACGCATTCTCATAGGGAGCAAACAGGAGTTGGGTAAGAGCTAATTTAAAGATACTGGATAAAACTCTATTCTATGTCAGGGACAGGTCCCGAAGGATTCAGCTACACCCCTTTTCAGCAGTATAGTCCATGCACAGTAAGCTCTCTGAGCTCAGCAGCTTATCAGTCCACTGCTGCTAGAGCTTGCATTGGCACAGCTCCAGAACCGAGAGTGTGAACACTGCTGCCACTTACTCTTCCTTTTCCCCTGCCATCAAATTTGGCAGCAAGCAACAGTGTGTGGGGAGAGAGGGGAAGGGCAGCAACATTCATGCCCTGGATTCTGGAGCCATGCCAACACAGTTTTCAGCAGCCGTGCAGATGAGATGATGAGCGCAGAGAGCAAACTGCGTATGAGACACACTGCCAAAGGGGACGTGGCTCCACCCCTCCCCCCAGCAGCTCCACCTGCATGCAGCTATACTCTGAGTTACACTAGCTTAAATCCAAAGGAACATACATGGCTTTAGTAGAGGTGTCACAGCTTTACTTTATTATAAAAGAAACTAGAATTTGGCAGAAAATAGGGGAGAATACTCTATGACAGGGGTTCTCAACCTTTTCAGACTCTAGTCATCTCTTGTTGAACTTAAGGCACCCCTTGGAAAATCTCAGTTCTTAGCTTTCACTATTTTTTTTAACTGGAGAAAAAAATAATAAAGAAATTCTTCTGTTGCAGAACACTCAAAGCTCACCGCAGGTTAGAATATTTTCAACACTATTTCTATTTGAAATCTTGGGGTTTATCATGTAAATCATGTTTCCACACCTAACAGTACTAACTTTGTGTGGCATCCCATGGCATCTTTAAAAGGATCTCAAGACACCCTGATTGAACATCAATGCTCTATGAAATTATTAAAAAAACCTGGGATCAAACCCATGATTGGTAGAATTCTGATTAGTATGGATCTTGGCTTTCTCTGATAACCACCCCCTCCCCAATTTTCAGATTTAAAAATGTAACCCAAAATCCACATTTTTCTGTAATCAAAATGCAACACTACTAATATATAGATATAGATATATAGATTCATTTAAATCACAGAAAATGTGGATTTTGGGTAACTTTTTTTAAATCTGAAAATTGGGGATTTTTTTTATTTTTAGCAGAGAACCAGGATCCCTCTTGATTAGATTTTTTTTTCTGTAGCTCTACCACCATCAATACAGAACACATCTGCTGGGAAAGACATTTGTTCAGTAAAAGTTCAGTAATGATTGATCCTGCTCCCATTAAAGTTAATGGCAAAACTCTCATGGACTTCTATGGTACTGTTAACCCTCTTTTCCTTCATGCATGTTAGACACACATTGATATTTGCATGGCTTGTGGCAATCAGTGCCCACCTTCCTCACTAACAGCAGCTTCCTCTTTTAGCTGCTTTTGCAAGAAATTGCTAAAATTCTGTGTCACATTCCGCAGCCTATTAGGGTATGTTTAGCCTCCTTTCACTTATATTGATCTGCAAGTCAGAGTACAGCTGAGCATCTATAATTTGGTCCATTGCCATTCATACTGGATGCCCTTGTTGGATTGTTTATGAATTTTTTCTTACACAGTCATTGGATAAAGAGCATGAAAAGTTTTTGGAGCTGGCAGGTATAGGCACCAAGGCCCAGCTCCAATGACTATTTAATGTAACCTTGTAGCAGAGATTGGAATTTAGGACTCCCTTCTTCTGAGTGCCCTAATCTAGAAAGCTATGCAAGTATGCTCATAAAAACTATCTCCTTTTCCCCTCCTCCATACCCCACCATGAATTCCTGAGTTTTTTTCTGCAGAACTGAAGAGGTTTAGAAGGATATCTCAGTATAGCTTCTAAACTGGTAAAAGCAGTATGGTGATATTGGTTTGAATCCTTGCAGGCAGAAAAGAACATTGAATCTGGGTCTCCAAGGGCATTTATATACATGTTGCAGGATTGAGGGAGGGGTGTACTTTAATTAGAGAGGCTCTGAGAGCCACCCTAATTAAAATGCCCAGAGTGTCTTGTGTATCAGTGTCCCCACACTTCAAAATGGCAGTAGGGGGGTATTATCTAAAGCTCATCGCATGAGCTTTTTTTGCCATGGAAAAAGAGAAATGCCTTGTTGTCTGGTTTTCCCATGAAAAAACAGAGAATGCCTTTTTCTGACAGGACTGGGGAGTTGCAGGTCATGGCTTGGGGCACTGGCAGGGCTGGAGGGGGAGCCAGGAGCTGGCCCTGCCCCCACCCCAGCAGGCAGAGCAGTGGGGGAGCCAGCTCCATGCTGCTTCTGCTGCAGCTGCCTGCTGTTGGGGGCAGGGGGCTGCAGACTTGGGTCCCTGACCCCATAGCCTGGGCTGCTGGGGACCTCCTCCAGCAGGGCTGAGGGGCAGGGGCTCTGGGTGGGGGCAAGAGGCAGGAGTAGGGTGGGGGGGCTGTTGTAGGGGCAGTGAGGAGCACCAGCAGGGCTGGTGGAGGCTTTGGGGTTAAGTGAGGTGCACCAGCAGGGCTGGCAGGGCTTTGGT